>NW_016159122.1:14957-65466 GCF_001687245.7 Rhagoletis zephyria
ATATTGAATTAGCCAATTTACTTAATTGACATTCAACACATTGACCATATTCTGGAACCTCTGAGCAAGAGGCAACTTTTTTAAATAAAATTTTCTGTATGCGGTAATACAATTTATTTTCTTTTGAAAACATTACGTTAACGGAACTTATTGCCGGCGAAAAATTAACAACTTTCTATAAAAATTTCAGAATTTTTAGAAAAAATTTGTAGTATAATTTCAGGCCTCCTTAAGCCGGCCACCAGACGATGACACCGCAGAAAAGAATTGGCCTTATCAGAGCTGTTCATATCCAGATTACCGTCTGTGGTTTTATTTCCTATTTCTTGCCCATAGCCACCCTGGAACTGCCTTCGATGTTACGCTTACAGTCGCATTTCCTGTTTAACAAAGGTAAGCTAGTTTTAAATATTAAAAAAAAAATATATATATGCCATTTCGTCACACTGTGGCTGCTCAGTTCCACACATTAATCTATGCAGTACTATATCAGCGCTTCATCAACACATCCTCGCTAGAACGCGCTAAAACCCAAAAAATTAATAATCATAAAAAAAAGGCATGTGAATTGACCAGCGAGCTGAAAGCGCAACATATGAGTGCTGTCGCAGTTATTATGGATAAATTTTGCACATGAGTACATATATATCTACATATGTACAGTATGTATGCATGGGTGAGCGACAATAAACACACACACACACACACACGCAACCACAAAAAGTGCAATTCACCATAAAAGCCGTATGCTGGTCCTTTGGCGGAGTCACTTGGCACTGCTGGGGCGCACGTTGCTGCTATAACTCTGAGCAGGCAAAGCAGAGCTGGAGGAAGCAGCAGAGTAAGAAGCAAAGCAAAAAAAAACAAAATGTTAAAACATTAATAAATGACAGTGGACAGCGTTGCAGTCAATTCGATGTGTCACCATCGTCGTCGTTGCCGACGTCCATTGCCGCAGATGCGCAAGCAAGAACAAGCAAAAAAAAAATGCAGCTATATATTTAGTGGCAACAGTAGCCAGTAGCCGGTGCAGCTGGTGCGGCGCAAACATTGAGAAAATTAATTCCGCTGGGCAAATTAAGCGTTTCGCGCTACTCATCAACTGCCGAGAGTGGCCACTACTGTTTTGGGGCGGCGGCGGCGGCGGCGGTTGCGCCTGCGGCTCTTGGCTGTCAATTGTGGCCACTGTTGCAGCTACTCAAGAAGGCATTGAGCACCGAAAAGTAACCGGATTTGTTTGTACGTATGTATGTATGTATGTACGTGTGTAGGGTCATCTTCCCTTTCATTTATCTGTTCTTCTGAGGAATCTTTCCCCATCGCATTCGCTGCGCCACAGTCACAGCGCCACTTTGCCTGCGCTTCGATCGGTGCTTTCTTGCACTCTATCCTGTGCTGTTGTCTCGAAAATCTCGCGTACATAGTCCAACTGGCTGCAAGCTTGGCAGGGGAGCATTTTCTTGAATCTTCATTTGTGTGCTTTGTGGCTGCTTCGATGTCTTTTTTTCTGTGCGAGTTGCTGATTCATTTTTTTACTTTTTGTTTTTTGTCACTCTTTTGAATTGCATTAATTTGGACTAATTTAATGTTTCTATTTTATTTGAGACTTGAGTTTACATATGAACGTATATATCCATGACATTAGGATGCACCAATCTCCATTCGAAAAAAAAAATCGTTACTGTTTTTCCATCCCAATTATAAAACGTATTATATTATAAGACTTCCTCCAAAGTATTTTTAAAAAAGTATTAAGGTTTACGTGAGCTAGACACATTTGAAAATACCATCAAAAATTTAATTTCTTAATGAATA
Organism: Rhagoletis zephyria; assembly: GCF_001687245.7. NCBI lineage: Eukaryota > Metazoa > Arthropoda > Insecta > Diptera > Tephritidae > Rhagoletis > Rhagoletis zephyria. The sequence goes on from NW_016159122.1 coordinate 16,773, forward strand.
AAAGCGGTTTTTATAATTTTTTCTTAAAAGTCACCTCAGATGATAGGAGAGTTTAAATCTAAAAGGTCTGCATAAATAATTTTAAAATTTGTTTAATTCAAATGAGATTTTTTGAGGTATTTTCAAATCGGTCTAGCTCAAGTAAATCTTAATATTTTCCCTGAATATTTCGGCGAAACTCTTAAAATAAATAAATTTTTTAAACCCTGTGAAAAACCCGCAACCTTTTTTGGTGATGCGCCCTAATGCTATATGTATGTATATACATATACTTACAAATGTATGAGTTTTACGATTGTTGCTGTTTTTTTTCTTTTCAATTCATTTATTTTTTAATTCATTTTACTTTTCATTTCTTTCTTTTTATTTTTTCTCGCGAATGTCACGATTGTCTTGTCTTGTTTTCAATTAATTTTTTCAAAATTTGTGTAGATTTCGCGCGACCAACGTCAGCTTCACGTTTGTCATTGTTTATTTGTATTTTTTTTTTCTTTTCTGCGTCTTTCATGTTTTCGCCTTGTGAACGTTTATGTTTTATTTTTGTTTAATAGCCACTGTTTTAGTGTTGGCAACGCGTCACCTAAAATTAAATTTGAATGAAAAATAAGTTTAAAAACTCAAAAAGCGCTGCAGGTGGTAAATATAATGAAAACTGTCGCTTTTCTTTTGACTTCGCGGAAATTTTCTGAAATTTTAGTATCCAAGCGCTGAACGGAACTTTGCTTAAAACAAACTTAAAACCTTCAGTATTTCTGGTTTCAAATATTAAAGGTTCAATCAGAGTTAGAAACAAAATGCCGCCGGATGGCAAGTGCCCTTAAAACTAGATCTTTAAGGTCTGCTCTAGCGTTGGAAAAAGTGAAGTTTCTAACTAGGAAAATTTTTGCCAGAGTATAGTTATGTTACCTCTGCTATTTTTCATCAATATGGATGATCTACTTTGTCTACTTACCCTTCTTAACCTTAACCCTTGCTGACTTGCTTGGAAACTAATCCTTGATAAAGCTATATAAAAAGCCACGGTTTTCGATATATACCTGCCAAAAGTTCATAGGCAGAAACCACCGGTGCATAAAACCAGTAGAGTAATCGAGATGTAGATATTCGCGAGATAAAATTCTGATACACCCTTATACTTTCACTATAATAGCCCAGGACGTAGAACAACGCGTTATTGATAGATGTCTTTCGATGAAGCATTTTCAACAGAATTTAGTATTTTCTATCCAAGCAGACTCAACTTCGAAGAGGAAGAACCTAAACCTCGGAAGACCCTTTTGTTATGTGGTATGCAGACGGCTCCAGAACAGTTCTGGGCGCCGGTTTATGACTCTACGATTTAAAACCCAAAATTCTCTCCATCACTGCCTTGGGGAAAGACAACTCTGTTTTCCAGGCTGAGGTTTACGCCATATGCAGGCGGTGATGACATTCAGACAGCAGGGTACGGCCTTAAATGTGACGTACCTCATTTTGATCCCTAGTCACCATGGCTTAACCATAGTTGTCATGGCATTAAAAAAATTCACTGGTTTCCTTACTCATTGAGGAGTATTGACGCACTTTTGGTGCAGGTTGTGCGGCGAAGAACACGAAACCGCAAAGCACATAAAAGTTTCGCATCCTGGAATACACTTATCTGCATGCCCCTGACCTGACGGGCTCCTCGCAAAGCGTCCTTTCCATGTTTCTTAACAAAAGTTCAGATCAGCGAAGACCTGCAAATCAATAAAGCTCTCTTACAATGTATCAACACTGGTCACAGTTACGAGGATACTTTCTTATTGCTCCTCTAAATTCAATCTAGTATAATGTAAACAGCAAGGTACACCAAGATTAATCAGACCGAATTGCGCTTAGTAGTTGTAGTACAACTTTCTACCAGCTTCCCGCCATCGGCTTTGAACAACTCACTCGGTATACTGTTGGCTCTGAGTGCGTTGCTGTTTATAAGCCGCATTATTATTGCTCTCACCTCTCACAGGAGCATCATTCTCATACGTTTGCATGAGTTCATCTACCCCTTGAAAAGTGTGTCCTTCAAGATTTCAAGCAATCCGTGGACATCTTGTATAAGATTGTCATTCCCACCCCACCCTTGTAGAAGTCATTCGTTTGGATTGCATCCTTGCTTGTCAGCCAGTAACTCGGTCTCAGGTCTTTCGATCTCACATTTTTTCTTCCGTATTCAACGTCATCTGAAATACATTGAAACCCCAATATTCGGGCATGCATTCATCAGACCAAATTACGCTTAACAGCTTCTAACTGCGCCCTCCCAGCTCTGAGCCGCGTTTGTGAACAGCTCAGCCGGTATTCCATTAGACTTGAGAGCGATGTTGAGACGTTTGAGCTGCATTTTTGGAAATCTTTAATTTTGGTTTTGGGTCTAATTTGATAGGAAGTTTGGTCAGAAAATTTATATAAATTTTTAACAGGGCACACTGGAAAAATAACACCTTGAAAAGTCGATTTAAAAACAATAAAATATTTCTTGAGGTACATATATGTATTTTCTGCGAAGATATTGCAGTGCACTGATTGTGACAGTAAAACAAGGAAATCTCTCAATGAGAGCATTCCTAGACAAAATTTCTAAGATCAAAAACGAGCCATTCGTGCCTTAATAAACAAAAATACTATTAAGTACATTTAATGCAACTAACCAATTCGGTATGTAAAAAATGTTATTTGCCGCTTCGAAAAAACATTGTTAAAATGTAATCGAAACGCTTAGCATTTGGTGACTGATAGTCGACCGCCCAAGTAAATCTACATACATACATACATACATACTGGGTGTGCATTCAACTCCAGAGTTTTTGCTGTCGCAAGAGGTGTAGAATAATAGTGAATTTGTCACGATGCCACGTCTTTCGAACGTGAGCTGAAGGCGAAAAGACAAGCTATATTACAATAACATTAACAACAATAGTACTTACTAAATGTAGCGAGCAAAGCGATTGCAGCGCGTTGAAATACGACTGACGTTTGCAGATTTTGTTGTGTTTTTTTTTTCATAATTTACTGCTTGCCTGTTTGCAAATTTTCATATTTTTGCTAAATTTTTCGGAATTTTGTGTAAATTGTAATTAGTTACAGAATGACATCATTTATGACGAAATAATGCATGAATAGTTTCAACGTTAAGCTGAGTAAGTGAAATAGTATGTAGAATCCAAATGAAATGAAATGAAATAAAATTAAATATGAAACGAAATGAAATTAATAGTATGAAATGAAATGAAATAGAATGAAATTAAACAAAATCAAACAAAGTAAAATCTAAGGATATGAAATTAGTAAATGTGACAGGTTGGAGTGAAATGAACTTAAACTACATTAAAAAAAAAATATGAAATAAAGTGTTTTGAAATAAAATTTAATTAAATGAAGTGAAATGATTGGAAATGAAGGAATATTAAGTTAAGACTATGTGACTGTGGAAAATCCCAGCACCAGTTGGTGCTAACCAGCTTTGATCTATTATTTCGATTATATTCCCAAGCAAATCTGCTTTATTCAAAGAAAGCATGAATCAAACTTGTCTAACAAATCATTAAGTTCAGTCTTACAAACCGAAAATTTAGGGTAACAACCTTTACTTCCCCAGACTAACGGGGCAATTCTGGCTTAGATAGTAAAACGTCTTTCGTAAGACAAATGAAAGACAGATGGCAAGATAGTTCGAAAGACTTTTGTTATTCTAGCACAAAAAATTTGAAAAAAGCTCTCACATTTACCGCTGTGGATGAAAAGTTATTTTGAGAGGAGGCATTTGCGCAGCTTTTAGTTCACGTCGTCACGTCAGGTGTGCCATACGAAAGATACGAGTTCGATTACTCGGAGGTTTTATTTTTTATAAACAATTTTTTTAATTTACAGTTTTTTTTAATTTTCTTTTAGTCGTTATATTTTATTGTTTTAGAAGGAAAAATATATTCTATTTCATTTAATTTTTAGAGACTTAAGCTTTTTTTCTTTTAATTATTTTTTCTTTTTCCTTTTTTAACTTCATTTTCTTCTAATTTTTACATTTTATTGTTTTAAAAAGAAAAAAATATGTTTAAAATTTTATTTAATTTTTAGAATTTTATTTTATATATTTGTTCTTTTTTATTTAATTTGCTTTCTTTTGTGTGTTATAATTTTTGTATTTGTATACTTTAAAAGGATAAATATATTTGTGTTGTTTCACTTAATTTTTAGAGATTTATTTTATTTTTTCAGTTTAATTTTCTCTAAACTTCTAGATTTTGTTGTTAAAAAAAAATTAAATACATTTCATTTTGTAGTTTTATTTTATTTAGCGTTAGCTCTTTTTTTAATTTTCATATTTTACTAATTTAAAAAAGGAAATATATTTGTTTTATTTCATTTAATTGTTAAGATCATATTTTATTTGTTTTCCTTTTTTAATTAAAATTTCTAATGGATCTATAGAATTGACAACAACAACCACGCTGTCGAGTTTAAATAGCGGCAAATCAGCTGCACTTGATAGTAGTTGGTTGAATAAGGAAAATGAATTAGCAACAAGAGTTTACGGGATGTACATAGCTCAGTGGTTAACGCTTCTGACTTTGAACATCGAATTCGCAGGTTCGATCCCTGCTGAAGTCTAGAAAAAAAAAGTCTGATGAGGAGATGTGGTGATCTCCGAAATAGTGCTATAACTTCTACCGCTTAGACTTTGTTGCTTTTTCAATTTTTCCTAATAAACAATCGTGGTACAAAGCTCAATAAAAATATTAAAAATAAAATGTTAACAAGCCACAATAACATTGACAAATACATAGTTTAGGAAGAGCCTGCCTGAAACTATACAAAAAAGCAAATAAGCAAATGGATGTATAGAATTGACAACAACAACCACGCTGTCGAGTTTAAATAGCGGCAAATCAGCTGCACTTGATAGTAGTTGGTTGAATAAGGAAAATGAATTAGCAACAAGAGTTTACGGGATGTACATAGCTCAGTGGTTAACGCTTCTGACTTTGAACATCGAATTCGCAGGTTCGATCCCTGCTGAAGTCTAGAAAAAGAAGTCTGATGAGGAGATGTGGTGATCTCCGAAATAGCTGCTATAACTTCTACCGCTTAGACTTTGTTGCTTTTTCAATTTTCCCTAATAAACAATCGTGGTACAAAGCTCAATAAAAAATATTTAAAAAAAAAATTTCTTTTAATTTGTAGATTTTGTTATGGCAATAAAATAATTTTTTTTTTTTATTTCTTTTTAATTTTTGGGTACTAGTTTCTCCGTATTTGATACAAAATTTTCCTTTTTCTAATTTAATTTTTAGATTTTATTGCTTTGAAAGGAAAAAATATATATTTTTTTATTTCACTTAATTTTAAAAACAAATTTAATAATTTTTGCTTTATTTTCATTTACATATATTTTATTTCTTTAGTTATTTATTTTATTTTTTTTTTTTTTCATTAGAATACGCATCGAAAAAAAAATAATAATGATAGTTTCCTAGACTAGATTAACAGGGTAATTTTGGCAGCTATTTCAAAAGCTCTTTCTGTCTTTCGAAAGACTAATTGAAAGATCTGCCAACGAGGAGGTCTCAGCGTTATTTCATTGTTTTACGCCAAACAAACAGTCGACTTAAAAATAAATCCATACATAAGTACATAACTACATACATTAAGATTTGGTAGCCACGCAAATTCTCACCCAAAGTAAACTAACAGCGAAAATACAAGCTACTTATTGCAAAAGTATTAAAAACTAAAAAATTTCAAGTACCCACCGATTAAAATCGCCGATATGGAGGTCGTAAATCAGCTAGCGCTTGGGCACTTTAAAATTTCCTCAACACTTTATTTGCTATTTTTACAACGTGATGCTGTTTCCTGCTCAACGCAGCCGCTAGCCAACAGCCAACAGCATACATACATACATACAGAAGTACATAAGAACAGTAGTTTCTTACAAAAAAATCACTGCTANAACAGCCAACAGCATACATACATACATACAGAAGTACATAAGAACAGTAGGTTCTAACAAAAAAAATCACTGCTGGTTTGAAAGTGTGGCTGAGCAGGAAAAGCGGGCAAAAGTGCCAAGGAAAATGAATGGAAATTTGGTGTGACTGTGTATGCCGTTTTGTGTGTGTATGTGTGTGTGTGTGAAAACACGCCAGAACTGGCAAAACGAAAACGTTAAAGTGGCGCAAATGGCGTGACCGGATGGAGTGGGGTGATGCCGTTGAGATCGGTGGTCAGCAAGTAAATGACTATTGGTCGGCGGTGGTGGCGGCGGCAGTAGCAGCTGCGTTGGTCATGCACTCACACATACGTATGCGCATATGCGTTAGCTAGTGCTGACCGTTGTTTCATTTCTTTTTTTTTTTTTTTTTAATTATTTTTGACTTTTCACAGTTTTTATTATTTTGGCGCAACGGTTTTTAACCTCAACCCGCTTTCGAGTTGTATATTTCACTTAATATTTCTCTTAGTTTTGTTGTTATTATTGTTGCTCTGTCTGTATTATTGTGGTCAGCCGACGTAGGTACTCGCTCACAATCTGTGCTATTTTACGACGAACAACAACCGCACAGCTGCAGCGCAAATGCAATTACAAACGCAACCGCAATGCAGCCCAATCTCGGCTGTTGTTGTTTTTTCAGAAGTTGTTGTTGTTGTTGTTCTTGCTCATACTCATATGTATAAGCGCATAGAAATCCGCATATATATTGGCTGTGAAGCCCTTTTACAATTTGCCTCCTGCTGCTGCTGAATGCTGCCACACTTCCCGATACACTCAACCCTTCCTCCTTGTTGCTGTCGTGATTCTAGTTGTTGTTTTGCTGCTGCATTTTGTTCTTCAAATGTATGTATATCGGCAACCGAAAATAGCCACAGGCTGCATAGTCTATAGAAGCGGCGCGACGCCTAAATGGGCAACAACATACGTCAGCTACGCAGCGCGTTCCCTGTGGGGGCCATTATTGAGCCCAAAAATTACAGCATCCTCATACATACATATACAAATCTACATACTTATGATCTAGTATGTAGATATGTATGTTTCTACATATTCAGCAGCATAAGCGCCACACGGCGCGTTGCTATGTTTAAGGCAGCATGGGCAGGAAGCAAATTTCGTCTACAAAGGAAATTCGAAATGCATTTGATGGCACAAAGAGTAATGCATTAAATTTATATGCAGGTAAGTATGTGTGTACTTGGTTTTTGTTGTGAGTCAATGAAAAGTTCGCTGTGATTGCGAATTGTCGTTCACTATTATTGGCTTGATTCTAACATCGCGGGGTGTGAGAAATTTTCCGATATGAAAGCAAGAGCTAGACGACCTGCGGACCAGCAATTTGTAGGCCTCCAAGCCGTACAATTTTTAGAAGTAGATCCAAGATTTCCGCTGTGCGGGATAGTGTGACCCCTACTAAATTTCCGGCCCTTGTTTTCGTTGGTATATCTCGGAGCTGGCGAGGATTTCGCGTACCTTGCCTATAATTGTTTGGTTCAGCTCCACGAATCTGCTGCACATTCCCTTGACACCAGTTAGCATCTTAGCATTTTACCAATGCTTCTTGAACCTACATTGGTTGATGGCTGGGAATCCTCCTTCTTCATTGCTTTCTTCTGTAACGTCTTCAGCAAAAAATCGAGCAGAGTACGAAAATAAACTGTACAAAACAATTCCCAATTGCTCATCGATCGTCATATCATTTGTGGTTTTGTACAGCTTTGTACATAGTCAGAAACAAATTGTAAGATTCCCTGTCATTTTCCCCAACGAGAAACGTTTGCTTTTCGTTTGTGGCAATTGTACCACACGGTGATATCACAAACGTTTCAGTTACGTGAAAAATATTTTTTTCTGTAAATTTTCATATCCAATTCAATTAAAAAACATTTTTAATTTTTTATTCATTGCAGCCATTCGTTTTGTGTTTAGTTATTGCATATCTGTACATACATACATATATTTTTCTCTGCACGATTCATTTCGTTTGTTGTTTCGTCTGTAAGTACTAAACTACTGTAGTGTACTATCGCCAAAGTGAACTCAGCCGTTTTGTTTTCGTATTGTACCGAACTGTTGAAGTAATAAACGAAACGAAATAGTAACGTACAATATAGTTTATTTTCGTACCCTGAAATCGAGTCCAAACTCTATGTGCTCCGGGCTTTTCCGTTGTCGTTACTGCAGCTTGCTCCGCCCAGAGTTGGCGCTTAGCTAAAGCAAAACGTTACGTAGATCTCGGAGGCTTGCTTTGGGGATCGTGCTCTGGTGAAGTTCTTGCCTTCACCCGAGGTCATCCAACTGTTTCCGTGTCCACCAAATGTTATTTGCTGGATGGTAAAGTATACTGCAGGTTTCCCGTTGTGTTGCGTATTTGTGAGAAGAACTAAACTTGGAGCTTTACGGCCTAGGTGGTACCTTTGTATTGCTCGTATTGTTGGTGGTGGATATGGAGCAGGTGCAACTGTTGTCTGCCTTCATTGTATGCTTATCCAAACAAAATTGGTGTCCTTTTAAATCTTAACAGGCTGATAAATTTAAAATTGATTAGTGCAACCGGACATGAATAAATAAATAAAATAAATAAATAAAATAAATTAACTAGCGCAGAACATAGCACAAAGCAAAAGTCATTGTGCAGTATTAGGCTTCCAACGGCTTCGGGTTCCTTATCCTCAGTTGCCTTAATTTATTACAATCTAAAAAAAGAATTGCACTCATATCAACTTGGAGTTTATTACTCATTCATGGCACACACATATGTATAAACATGCATGTACATACATATGTAGTATATTAATAAGTAACTTAACAAGTCCACTAAGTTAATACTTGGCTATGTGCCGCCTTAAAGGCCCTCACTAACGACTTTAATTGACTGTAATTAGCACATTAGTGCACTAAACCAAAAAAAGAAAAACTAAAATAATAACAGCAAAAAACTCGCTGATATGTATTTAAATGCATGGAAACCCCACACAGAAAAACAAGTAACAATTTTAAATGCGAACTCTTGCAGCTGTTGCTGTTGCACTCGACGTTGTTAAAGTGTTGCACTGTGTGCTATGGTGTTGCATGCGTGGCAAAAGCGCAAAGCACATAACTACTCAGATATACATACATACATACACATGTACATTAGAGCGTACCACCTTGCATGCAACAAAGAACAGCTCGCCGTACTAAAGTATTTTTGCATTTTTCGATGACACTTACATTCGACAATAAAAAAAAATTAAATAGTTCTACTGGCATAATCGGAATACTTTCTTTACAAAAGTTTGATGAGCTTTGTTGAGCTTTACAATTCAGCCTAAGATAGTTGCAAGTCATTTGTAGGACAATTGAAAGAAGTAGGCAAACGGTTTGAAAGATTTGGTTTATTTTGGCACGAAAGTCTTACAAAAAAAAACTCCCTTGCCAAGTTTCATGGTAGAAAGCTTTTCTTTTTTCTTTTTCATTTAATTAATTTTTTTTTAATTTTTAGAATTTGTGTTTTTTTTTAAGAAAAAAATTTTAAATTTCAATTATTCTTAAAACCCCATTTAATTTTTTCTTTTTCTTAATTTTATTATTTTATATCATTTTCTTAATGAAATTTTTAAAATTTTATATTTTATTGCGTAGAACTATATATATTTTTCCCAATTTCATTTAATTTTTAAGAAATTCTGTTACTTTTTGCTTTTTATTTAAATTATTTAATTTTTTAATTAAATTTTCTTTTAGTTTTTAGATTTTATTGTTTCAAAAAGAAGTATTTTTTATCTAATTTAATCTTTAGAAGCTTATTTTGATTATTTCTTCTTTTTTTACTAAATTGTTTCTCTTTTTACTAAATATTTTAATTTTTTACTAAATTTTTTCTTTCTAAATTTAATTTTCCTTTAGTTTTAGATTTTATCACCACTAAAATTATTATTTTTTATTTGAATTTAATATGAATTTGACGGAAGGGAAAAAATAAATTTTCACTTAAACTGCTGGTGAAACCGGCAGTTAGTGGTTAAGGGCCCGCACGCAATTTTCAAGAATTGTACTTTGCGGTTGCTGTAAATTTGCTTGAAGAAATAAATATACTTTTTAAGAGCTGCACACGGATTTAAGAAATTTTGATAGAAGAAAATTTATTTTCCATTTCTTGTGCGTCGTTTATATGAATTTTTTAGTTTTTCTTGAGACCTTCAAAAAGAGAAATATATTTTTTTATTTAATTATCATTAGTAGATTTTTGAGTTTCTTTTTCGAAAGAAATTAGGGTGGTACGTTGGGGTGGTAAAAACTGAGATCCTGGAGTGTAAGTACTAGAACGGAGTACTTGCGGTCAATAAATGGGTTCTCGAGACCAGAAAATCGTTATATCATACATTAAGCTCTAACTGTACTTCTAAATTTCGAAGATATGACGAAAACTGTTCGTTCGGCAAAAAAAAAATTGTTTCCAAATCGCCCTGCAAAATTACTTGAAACTCAGGTTCACCTCTGCCTAAATTTTTTCTGGTAACGCCTAATGTACATACATACATATGTATCTATGAATATGTGCATATGTATATAACGCATTCGCAACCACAATTAAGTATTCGCAACCGCTTGCTTGCTCACACACTCATACACAGTGCAATTGTGGGGCCACCAAATGATTGTGGTAAATGCGCATGCGCAACAATGACAGTGCAATAGTGCACAAAGCAGCAAGGAAAATTATAAAAAAGCACTGAAACAAAAGCGATCAAAGCATAAAGTAACGGTGTGGCGGCAATCAGAAATCAGTTTAAAAAAATGCTTACATTACGTGCAATCACTCTACACACAAACAAATGTAGTACATAAGTAGTATGTACATAGGTAAGTACACAAGTACACAAGGAGTCCATAAAGAGCAAACAAAACATTAAAAATCAATAAAAAATAAAGAATATGGGAAAATATTCAAGCGTATAACGCGCTTAAATAAAAAGTAGTTGGTCGAAAAAAAGACGAAAAAACTCGATTACAAAAGTTCGATTGCATTAATATGCGAATTCGTTAATTATACAATTACTAGAGTTCGTTACTTTAATAAGTATGTAGGTCAAGTAAAGTATCATATTAAATTTGAACGGACGTGTAATAAATATTACTAACAAATAAATAAAGCACTTTGGTGTTAAAGTCTCAACGTAGTGTTCCTAAATTTAATTTTCCTCAATTGGGATACACAGGAGTAGATATCGATCCCTAACCGCCATAAAGACGTATATATATATATATATATATATATATATATATATACTTATCTTATATATATATATACTTATCTTTTGTAGATAGACTTTATGCAAATTAATAAAATTTTAGTTTTATTTCAGTCTCAGGACCCAGGAAATTATGCTTCCCAAAGAGTTCTGTTTCTGTTTTCTGTTTTTATCATGTGCCTAATTTTTAATTAGTTGTTTTTATCATACCATTTTGGAAATATAAATTTAATATTTTTGTCAAAACTAAAAAAATTTACCATGAATTAGAAAAACAACTAATTTGTGAAAAAATATAAAATACAAATTTAAAAAAGAAGAACATGAAAAAAGCTTTAAAAATGCACCTTGGATTAGAAAAAAAAATATAAATTTTTTTAAAATATAAGTTAAAGAAAAAAATGAAAAAAAAATTAAAAACGAAATGCTTATGAAAAAAGCTTTAAGGGAAAAAATTATTTTAAAACAATGCAATTTCAAGCCGGAGTTTTAGTGATCGTTTTAAAAGAATATTTGTTTAGAAAAAAATTATTTCTTAGAAAGAATTACTTCTCACGAAAGCGGAAATTATCCCAGCAAAAAAAAATGTAGGGAAGCAAATATTTATGGAAAAAATTTTGTGGAAATTGAATAGTTTTCCTAATTTTTAGAAATTATTTTTTTAGAAAATTAATATTTTATACCTAGAAAAAATATTTTTGATTTTTGCGCTAAAAATAAAAATGTTCATAAAGCTGAAAAAATTTACCATACACAAATTTTTGTAGAAAAAAATTTTGAGTAAAATAAGTAGTAAAATTTATTTCTTTATTTTTTTCTTTGAAAACAATAATTTTTGTACCGACCACAAGAAACAAAAAGGATCTTTAATTATAGGGTTACGGTCCCAGAAGGCTTAAGGAGTTATTCGCAACTCTCATAAAATGCTATGGTGCAAATACAATGAAAGATACGCATAATATTTTAATTATTTAATTTAAATTTAATTTTTAGAACAGGTAACAACTCTCGCCAAAAATTTATAGGAAAAAAGCGTTCGTTAATTCTTTCATTAGTCATCCAATAAGTAACGTTCTATTTTACCTCTCATTAAATTGAACGGGAACTTTTATACTGGTGGCAACCCTGTTCTACAATATATTTTATATTTTACATATATTGGTCTTTGGGTCGGTGCCAACGGGCACAACGTTCAGTGGGGCAGCACTGACACCAACAGAAGAGGTGAGCGATTACTATACCTTCAATGATAACTTGACCTCAAATCAAAGAGTTTCTTCAGAGCCCTCGATATTGGATCACAGAATCACACAGAGACATCTATGCATAGAGGCACAGCCAGTAGAAATTCTATGAAGACACACGGGTCAGGTATCACAGTTTACTACAGTCCAACTTCAGTACCATGAAGTTAGAGAACAGGGTAGAGTGACCTCTTAGCTCACCGGAAAGAGGTTAGGAAGCTCTTTAACCGAGAAAAACGGATTGGGAACTGGGACGACTATCCGTCAGATTCTTTGAGCCCTACAAATCTCCTGGGGTGGGCGCCTTTTGGTCGGTTGTACTGCAGAAAGAACTGGATCTGCTAACTCCGCTCCTAACTAATGTCAAGAGGGAAAGTCTGGCACTGGGATATCCCCCACAATTATGGAGGAGAGCTAATCTCAAACTCATACCCAAGATAGGTAAAAAAGACTTTTACACAATCAAATAAGAACTAGCACCCTAACGTCATTGCCGTTACACCATGGGCAACATGCCTATCGGACAGGTAGATAATCTACAAACACTGCGTGACATTGTTTAAAGAACACTTATCCTAACTGAAAGATGGTATAGCATGGTGGGTCTCAGCATCAACCCTGCGGAAACAGCCATCAACCCGTTTACGAAGAGAAAAAACCTTCCAGGCATGCAGCCTATAACACAGGGAGTTCGAAATGTGCAATGAAGTAAATTATCTGACATTTTTTGACTGCAAAGATTAATGTAAAAAACAACTTGAGTACGCTATCACAAAAGCCACATGGGCTTTAATGATGCGTAGAAGACTAGCCGGGTAAATCATGAGGGTGCAGTAACTATATCTGGAGGTGTATGCACACTATTATAGTCAGGCCAGTAGCTACATATGGAACGGTAGCATGGTCCGAGAGGAACGCTCCCAATACTTCGCGGGCGTCGCCCTCCAGGCTTCAGCGACTAGCGCGCACCCGCATAACGGGAGCCATGTGCACTTGCTCCCCGCACAGGAGGCCATTCTTCACCTGGCCCCACAACACATATTCACAGAACAGACTGCCAAGAAAGCCCTCCTCAACTTTATTAAGTAGGGCAATGGCAAGGGAAAGGTGAACTCGAGCAGAATAAGAGATAAAATTAGATCCAAGATCTCTATATCCCAGCTCAATAGAGATGACAAGGCTACGAAGAGAAGCTTTGAGACAAAATTTAGGACCTAACGAGGGGCAACAGAGATCTGCAATGAGACAATTTCAGAGAACACCTACAGCGCCCGCGCCCAAAAAACTGACAAAGGGATAGGGGCAGAAAGGCAGAAATTTTCGGTCATATACCCATATACCCACATACGGGCCCTAGTATATTTCAAGCGGAGGTCTCTCTCGGCAGCTTATAATTAGATTCTATAAAAATTATGAGGTTCTGAAACTAAATAATCTCGTTAAGTAAAGCGTTTCGTCAACAAAACACTCCTTGAGTCATTGGGAGAATAACCCGCAGGGCCCTCTTTCCCATCCACTTCGCCAAGTCATTAAGTGCAGTTTTTAATACTTCTACGACCGAGCGTTCGGGTTCGAATTCGATTATCGAACAGTTTGGCAATGAAATTCGGGTTCAGATTCGGTTCGGCTTCGAGCAAAATTGGCCGAGTTATTTTATGCAAAATGATGTAAAGAAAATGTTTTGAAATTATAAAAATTTTAATTTTTTTAAATTTGATTGCCTCTGTAGCGTTTCTGTAATTTCATTTTACTGCTTTTTTTATAGCAACTTTTTTATTTCTTTAATCTAAAAAGTTCGGGTTCGGATACGGTTTCGGCTAAAAATTCGACTTCGGTCGAACACTAACATCCACTCAAATATACAAATCTTTTCTTAAAAGCATTTTAGAATACTCAAAATACTTTCGCTGTAGAAGAATGCAACACGCCGCAACAACACACTGGAACAGTGAGAATGCATGCGCTGCCTGGGTTGGAATGTTGAAGGCAACAAATGCTACATACAACAACAGCGAAAACTTGCAACAGTTGCGTTAAAGGGGTAAAAGTAAGTGACATATCAAATACAAAGTAAATTGAACATCTTAAGCTACAAAGGGGGAGTAAGGGGACGTTTAAATAAGACGAATTAAAAAAAAATGTCATTTGTGACCGCTGAAGATACAAAGCTGTAGCCGTAGCTGCCGTCACCTTCTCCACTTTCTTGTTGCTAAAAACCACCATTGAAGGAGCTTGCGTGTTTTGAGAAAAAGCATGGCTGCCGTTGAAATTTGTACGTCACAGCGCTTGCATTCTTAGTACGTATGTATGTATGGATGTATGTATGTATGTATTCAGGTACTAGCAGTGTTATTGTTTTTTATTCAGTTAACGCTGCTCCTGCATTTTCAGTATAACGTGACATTCCTCAAATAATTTTTGTTTCAAAAACATTAAATAGAAATTCTACCACATTTTTTTTTCTTTCAACTTTCCGCCATTATAGGAAACAAACAGATTTTTAATTTAACCCTTTGCGTGTCATGGAGTTGATAATCGCGTCTTTCTTCTCTAACAAAGAGTTGAATATATTGCTACAAATTGAAGCTTATTTAGGGAACAAAGCGTTAACCCTTTCAGTACAAAAAATCAACCGTTGAAGATAAAAATCTGACAATTTGTACACCGGCTAATTTTGAGTCATTGATTTTAAATATACAATCAAAAAATTTATAAATTTAGTTTTACCCTTATTCAGCGACCATTTTATTGGAAAGTGGTACCCTAGGTTTGTAACTATCGGATTTTGTAACACTTAAAAAAAAACAACAACTAGAAAATACAATTAAAGCACCGCGGTAAAGGGTAATGATATAATTTCCACAAACCAACTGTTCTATTGTTTACGAAAAAAAAGCTTTAAGCAGAAAAAAGTTTGCCCAATAAATTGGACGATGGTACCGAAAGGGTTAACTTACTAATTCTTACGTTCGTGAACTATTTTATTTCAAATAATTGTATTTGAGCTACAGATCTTTTAATGAAAACGACAAAAACAATTTACATACAATGGTAAAAGTTATATCTGCTATGTCGGAGATTTCCTCATCTCCTCAATACCTCCGTTCGAACTCTGTGAAATGGTTTTTGTGCTTAGCTTACCAAAACAAAAAAAAAATCAGCCACTTTTACTTTTTTGAAAATAATATGAATATGTACATTATGGTGCATCACTATGAAAAAAATCAGTACTCTTTTTCTACGAAACTATAAAAAATTATATTTATTTATATTTAAAAAATATTTTTTCCAAAAAAAACCCCTCAGATGCTAAGAGTTTAAGCTTAGAAGCTCTGCACAAAATGTTTAAAAATTTTCTCAACGGAATCAAAATGAAATTTAAGAAGTATTTTCAAATCGGTCCAGCTTACGTAAATCTTAATATTTATTATATTTAGCGAAAATCTTAAAATATAATAAGTTTCATACTTACTTTTTTGGTGCGGCACCCTAATGTGCATACATACGGTTACATACGCCTTGCAACAAAGTTTATGGGGATACGAATACATACATATCGTAAGTTGGAGCGGTAACCAGCTCACACAATCCAACGGACGGCAGCGAAATCCATCTTAAATAGCAGGCAAACACACAGCCAGCCACATCCAACCAATGGGAATAAAGTTGCCGCCGCGGACCAACGGCTTTGCCACCACAGCATAAACAAGCATAGAGCGAAACCCGCTCAGCACAACGCAACGCAACGCAGCGGATGTTGCATGGAATGTATTTCTGCTTTAAAGTAAAAAATTTTTGAAATTCCACTACGTTGAAAAATGTGTGCGACAGCGGCAACTGTCGCCTCAATCGCCACGAAAACAGCCGCCACAGCCGCCAAGAGTAGCAGCAAAATGGTGACAACAACTGTGGCACCATTTAGACGGCAGGCAATAAGGCGACGCGGACGCGGATATGGAGCTGAGCGCGGCTAACTAAAAGTAGCAGCAATGGCGGCAACTCGACGGCCAGTCAACAGACAACAACAGCTGCGCGCTGCAAATGCAGCAAAAATGTTTTCGACGGAATTCGAAACTGAAACATTTACCATACACACTTATTCATACAAAGTTGTGTAGACTTTTATAATGACAACAAGAAAAATCAAATAAACAGAAGTAAAGGCCTCGGCAATCGGTAATCGGTAGCGGTTTGGCGGTAAAATAGCGCCAACAAACTCTTTGGGATCATTTGAGATAAAAGTAATAAATTTCATCCATATGAAATATAATAAAAAAAAAAGCGATTCTCAACTAAAGAGATTCGGTGAGAAGGAAAGCGTGGAAACTTTTCAAAAGGATTTAGATTAGTAACGCCGATATGGTTGGCCGATCAAGTATAAATGCAGCTTTGGATAATGAATATAGTAAGATTAGAATACTTAGAATATGAATTCTAGCCACTCTGCCAAAATTGTATCTGGGGATTACAAAAGTAAATGTAAAAAAAATTCGGAACTATTTCGGACTGTTGTCACAGGTGTAATAATAAAAGCGAAACCTTAGATCGTTTATTGGCTACCCGAGATGGAGTCAGATACTTCGCGCTTCGTCGGATCCGAATCTATGCGAGAGTTACTTCGGCTGGTAATTCATACTGCACCCTACGGTGGGTAAGACCATGCGGGGAGTGATGAGAAGGTTGCAGAAACTGAAAAAAAACCTCACTAGCGACGAGGTTCAAGTGGCCATCGTTAGGCGAAAATCTCCAAATCCATTGGCCCTGATAGAATATGCTAGCTGAGGTTGAAAAATAGGGCCCTGCGGGAGTAGAAAATCAATCTCGCCAAGGTTCTCAACTAATCGATAATTATAATAACAGAGTTGTGGAAGCCAGGAAACTCTTCGATTACTTAAGCCGAGGAAACCAGTCGATCTCAGTAGTGAATACTCTCGAGGCCTTGCTACTCTCGCAGCTCACGTGGTTTCCGTAAAGTGAACAGTACCAGCACAGCAAGAAAAGCTTTTGCCAATCAGACAACTCGTGGCTTTATAGCAACCGCACCGGAGAGAGAACCATCCTAGTAGCGCTGGATTTGTCGAAGGACTTTAGCGTCCACTTCCCTCCCACAGGAGCTCAAACGGTGGATGGTGAATTATCTGAGTGATCGGCAATGGTCAGTCACTAATTCGAGAGTAAACCTTGAAATCATGAAAAATTAAATAGTAGGTTCTACAGGGTAGTGTCCTCCCTAGCTTTTGGTTTAATTTCTATATTCCGAAGTCCACCAGAGGAACTCTTATTGACCTCAAACGCAGACGACTGATGGCCTATGCTCAAAATTAAACGATTATCTCTTGTACTATTTCGCTTCATCATCGCATGCAGTCTGACCTTCTCCCTGACGAAGTCTAAGGCAACCATCTTTTTCACCTGGACGAAGGAGGTAAAGCTGCAGTTGGGAATTCACAATGCGAAGCTCCTAATTGTCACTTTCGACAGTCGCCTCTCGTTCCCTATGCACACAGCAACAATAAGTCCTCAAGTCGCATGCTAGTAGCACATTGCTGGCAACATATACAAGGCAATTGATCGGCCAGCTCTGCACTACCAACTACGCTCTACCAAAATGGTAATCAGGATGTTAAATGAAATACATTGGAAAATAGTATATGTAAATTGTTAATACACATCTAGTGTGTACTTCTCTCTATTTGGAACTCTCGTGCATTAAAATCTAAATTTTTTTTTTGTTTCTTCGTTTAGCAAAGAAAATCTTAACTTCACACTTGAATTGCTGAGTCAATAAAACAACTGCAAATGGCGCAATCAAACAACTGCAAAGCTGTCGCGCAATCTTATCAGTATTGGCGAAAAATGAAATCATCAACGGAAATATGAACTTAAAAATAAATAAAGCGAAATCTCTTCACAACCAAAGATTCGTCATAACTACCTTTTACAATTACTTACAAATCGGTTGTATTTACTTATATTTAATTGAAGAGTATCGCATGATTAAGATTGCAGGGCAAATAAATTGAAATATGTATGTACATTAGAGTGTATCACAAAAAAAAATTCTGTAAACGTCTATAAATCGGTTTTAGAAGTAAAATTTCGTTGGGCTCTAATTCCAAACTGCAATGAAAGGACAATTAAAATTAAGATTAATATGATTATTAAGATGAAAATTAAGATTAGTATTAAGGCTAACACTAAGATTAAAATTGAGACTAAAATTAAAATTAAGATTAAGATTAATATTAATATTAAGATTAAAATTGCCTTGCATCATCCTAAAGGTGCTGGCCCAATGCAGGATTGCTTTTCACTCCTTACGTACTTTAGTTTGCTTTGATTTACTTTGAAAGCTTGTATGGCCAAATCACGCTGTCAAAGCAATCAACTTTATGGTTGCAAAGCCTATTATAACCTTTTAAGCTCTCAACATTTTCAGATTTTATTTTTATTAAAAAAAACTCTTTATTTTCAACTTTTAAATCAGATTTTTTAGAATTTTTTCGAGTATAGGGATTTGTAGGCTATTAAATTGTAGTATAAGAAAATGCAAATTTTTAGTTTTTAAAAACACGCGTTGATTTTACATTTTTTTTTTCTTGTTGAAGGTGTTTAACATTTTTTTCATAGAAAGTTTTTTCGGTTTTTTTATGTGGAAAAAATTCATTAAAAAATTTCCAAATGTAAAACGAATAGTCCTAGGTACTTCCAACTTGTACTTTATTATACTAAAACTTAGTTTGTTACATACGCACTCGAAAAAAAATGTATTAAATGGTGAAAATTTATTGCGTTTTTCTGAGTTTTGCACAAAGTTTATAAATTATATATTTGCTTTTTGTTGTAGCATAAGCCATATTTTTATAAAAACGGGGTGTAAAAAAATTTAAACTAAAATTTTTGGTTATATTGTAAAAATTCTCTGTGCCATTAATTTTTTCGGCAGTGTATGTAAATGTAAATGCTGGCATTACTTTTACTTAAGCAAAATTTTGCTTAAAAAAGTCTAGCAATTTGCTTGAATTCATTTAGCACAGAAACATACCCCCCTCTCAAAAGCCTGCAAAGCTTTCAAATAGAAATTTCGGCTATTCGAAACCTTAAAACACGTCTAGCAATTGAAGTAAAGCCGCCATTTGGCCAACTTTCATCCACTTTAGTAGAATTAACACAAAATAATGACAGTTCTCAAAACGAAGCAAGCGTGCATTGGGCTAATTACCTTTACCTATTTTCCTCAGTACATTAATGAAGAGTGTTTCTAGAACAGCTGATTAGATTTGTTTTCATTTGTAAAACTTTGTAACAACGACGCTAGAAGCAAATTTCGAGCATATCGGGAGCCAAAGATGTTTACACATCAAAAAGTTAGAGAAAAAAAAATTTAGCTTTTTTTACAGGCTGCTCAATAAAAAATGTTTACCTTACTGAATGTCCAAAAACAAAAATTTACCTTTTTTGGCCTATAAATCGTGATGCGGTCTAATGTACATGCATATCTATAGATATATTTACTGCCTTTTGTTTAGACTTCAGCCATACAAAGGTGCATTGTTCACGGCTTATCAACCAAGTTATTAGTTGTCTGACGATTCTGTCTTATCAGCTCTTCATTGTTAAGTAGATATGTATGTGTGTATGCACTTACGGTAACCAACTATATGTANCTTTAAGCGTGAAATGCCAGCAATAAAAATATGCGAAAAACTGTAAATATTTTAACAGTCCGTAGTCTTACTATTTGCTGATAGAATTCCAATACGTGACAGTTGTGGCGCTTTTAGTTTACTTATTTACGTAAAATAAAGACAGTGTGAGGTATTTCCAGCAATTGGATAAGGGTTGGAGACATATTTTTATGTAAACATTAAATCCACGTGTGACAAGTGAGAATATATTAATCGCTCCTGAAGCGAATTCTAGAGCTATTATTTATGTTACGCAAGAATTTGACGTAAATAAGTTGAATATCTACGGTACTTGGCAGAACCTCGTATCTCAAACCAATCTTTAATAAAAAAAAAACTGTCTATTAAAAACAAAAAAAAATGTTTCATAAGCTTTTCATTAATTAAGAATAATATATAATGAATCGTGGTATTTTAAGGCCTCGAATTTCTTACCCTATATATGCAAATTTTTCAAGAACGCCCTATTTCAGAATTTTGTTGAAGAACGCTCTAACTCAGCAAATGGTTCAAGAACGCCCTAACTCAATGTTATTTCAATATATCTTCCACTCAGCCGTCGTTCTGTACACTTTTTTCGCCTGCCGAGCACATTAATTAATGACATAACTTCCATGACATTTTCCTGGAAATTATGTTTTGAATTAATTTCTATGGATGTTATTTCTGATCAACGTGGAAATTAAGTCTAAAATAACATCCACGCGCCAATGGCAGTTATGTCCGTGGAAGTTATATCGGCTACCCGCAAAAAATAGCACTTTGGCCGAGGCCACGCACTGAGCGGCTGAGTGGTAACCCTGATTGGGAGTGCTATAACTGGTTACGGGCCGAAAAATACCTGGTCTAAGCTCTCTCCGGCCAAATGGTACTCCCAAGTGAGCTGTTACTCAGCGCTACCAGGCTAGCGTTTTTAACGACAATTTGACATGTTTTTTTTGCCTGTAGACGTTAGAACATTTTTTTAGCCCGAACTTTAAAAATGAAAAAAATTCTAGATATCATTTCAATTCCAAATTAAGTGAGCATTTCTGATTCATTCGTCATTCGTCCTACAAATGATTTATTTACCAAATAGTTCGGCAAACGTCATCAAAGAGATGTGAAATGAATTTTTAAACTAATCTATAAAAAAAGATTTTTTAAGTAACACAATACTTACTGCTTTGTACTTCATTTCTTCCAATTCTGCTGAGAAATAACTCCGGTTGTAGTTTGTATCATTCATACCCCATAAAACACATGTCGTCGAACCCAAGAATGGCCAACCAAAAGCTTGAAATTCATCGTCGGAACACATCGTTGAAAAAAATCACACTCATTTGAACGCTCAAATTATTCTGATGGCATCGTGTTTGTTCTGGCGAAAAATTCGTAAAAGAACCTACTTCGAAGGCAACAACGAAAAATCGTATACAATAGTCAGTATTTTTTTTATAAAAAGTACATATCGTCCCGTTTCTGTGTTAACCCCGTATCTGCAATGAACATTTTAAAGATCACAAGAAACGTTTTTATTCCCTTTGATAATAAAGTTATTCTTTGTTTAATACCCTGCAGGAAACGGGACTAGTTTGTAGCTAACTATTAACTAACTAGCAGTCGACTAATGGTAACTATTTAATAACTTTTTCCTTTGGCCGTAACTAACTACTTTTGAAGGGCGATGGCCGCAAAATAGTGAGAACTGGTTTACTCTGCATTAGATGTCAACTAACTTATAGCTACTTGTAACTACTTTTACATGTTCTTTTGTAGGTGATCTCATATTTGAATTCGATCAGACATGACATCAAAATGATAATATAAGATTTCGACCTTTATTTTGTATGTCCGGTATACGAAAAAGAGTCTGCGAAGTGCAGAAAAAAAAATGTATTCAAAGTAATTTTTGTATGGGGATATTTAAATAGAAATTTGTAAAGAAAACAAACTCCCGATAACGTCTGCATGACTCCTGCACGACTTTACCACTAACTTAAAATTAGTTTTGTCATAAGCTAATTAAAAGTTAGTTATGTATCGAAATCCCTCAAAAATGCTAACTAGAAGTTGGTTATTTTAATCAATTGATAATTTTTTTTCTGCAGGGTGTTTATGGCTCTACTAACATTAGTGAGTACCTTGTTTAGATTTTTCACTTATTTTCGAATAGTATGACGCTTGAAATATTATTGTAAATGGCGCTATTAATTTTGACAACAAATTTGAGACATGGTTAACACAGAAACGGAAAGATATGTCCCTCTATAGAGATATCTATATACACTATCTATTTATCAAATAAAAATCATAAAAAATCGATTTAGTCCAAATTAGAAATGGCATCTCTGTAATGGGAAAGCCGAAAACTAATTTTAATATATTATATGCTTATCTTTTTAAGTATTAAGCATCGCCCTAATATAGGATGTATATCAATCATGAACACTTCCTGCAGACCATTGCTAATGTGCATACATACTTATGCACTTGCACAGCAAAAAACTTATTTGACCTCAATTAAAATCTTAAAACAAATAATTGAGAGACCACCGTTTAGTATTACAAAAACAAAACAAGAAAAATTAAAATTAACGAGACATCCAAAACAACTCATAAAAATCCGCTCTAATTTCAAACATTAACCGCAAATGAACAGGCATAATTATTTCTGGGAATCTTTAAAACGAATATTTTCGCAGATTTTTTACGCTGAGCTATAAAAAAAAAAAAACATATGACAAGTGATGTGTTTAAATAAGTATAAGATGAAAGCAATGCAAATTTTGATGACTCGATCGATGCTCGCAATATGACTGCACTGGAAATGTGTGAGTGTGTCAATCAAGCGGTTAGGGTAGCAGAACAGGTGCCCTTTTTGAATTGAAATTATGTAATTTAAAAAAGATGTTAAAAAAGAGATGATGAAAGGCGAGCGTAGAATAAAAAAGTGGCTAAAACCAATTGATGACAAACGAAAATATTGTCGATGATTAATGGGCAGCATATGACGCAGTCGCGTTAGCACTGAAGTAAGCACCCACCCTACTGGTCATTTTTATTGGTGAAAACTGTAAATTAATGTTACTAAGATTTTATTAATTTACCAAGCTAAGCATTATTGTCAGTGGAATATTTTTTTAATTATCCCTAATCCATGTATACTGTTAGGGTTATTTATCATAATTTTAACCCCAAAGCTGATAGTTGCCTTCCGCTTGCCAGCTAGCCTTCTGGACACAGCTAAATGGTTGGCAACAGCAAATTCTTCCATACATTCCTTGTCAGCTAGCTGTACAAAAATTTATGACTATCATTTTGAAAATTTCGCTTAATGGGCAAGGCGATAGATGGTTTTTCGAGTTTAGTTGGTCGCTGCAGCTTTTGGTTTAGTTTGTTTTCATTTTTCATTCACATTTTTTATTTATTTTTTTTCTTAGAACTCTTTTTCACACTCACTTAGTTTGGGGTGTGTGTTACAACAGCATTTATGCAGTTGTCGCCGGTACGCCTACCCGTAATACTAGCGCACATACTTGAAGTCTAATTTCTATGCATTTATATTAAATCATCTACAACGCCTCCAGTGTCATGCTTACATGCAATAGTTCATAGAATGCAAGTATGTACATTAGGCATATGACTTTTTTCTAAACTTAAATATACTATAATAAATATAATATGAAAAGAGGATGAGGAATGATGACCAACAAAAATAACGTTTTAGCCAAAATTTGCTAGAAAAAAAATTTACTAAATAAAATATTTATATAACAAATGCAAAAAAAACTGGCGTTGATTTTTTTTTAATTTTGTCGCGAACGGGTTTGCGCATTTTATTTCATAAGAAATTCATGTTTATATGGGAAAAAAAGTGCAAAAATCCGTAAGCAAAAAAAAAAATACATAAAATTAACGCAATTTTTTCGCTGCTGGAGACTTGCACTTTATAAGACTAAAATTGTATGGCTATAAAACTACATACCCAGAAATGTTCTTAAATTTAGAATCTAAATATTGGGATTAAAAATTTTAAAATTTTGGATAAAATTTGTTAAATTTTGTATAAAGGTTGAAACTTCACCAATACATTTATAAAAAATAATAAAATAATTAACTTGTAAAGCATTGTGAATATTAAAAAAAAATCCACATAACTTATTTGAGTGACTGTACATATAAATCGCACACGATCTTCAAAGGTGACACAACACAAAATTACACGATCATCAGAAAGCGCGAAAAACTATTTCTTAGCACATGCTAATCATATGGGCATTGCAGAATTTACCTTAGGTTTTTTTCAACAAACAACACAAAAATTTGCTCCATCTTTTGCTGAGAGATATATAAAAGCCCTGTGTACATTTTTTTTTGCATAATTTCTACAATACCAAATTTTGAGTTGTGTCACTTTTGAAGATTGTGTGCGATATGTATAAATAATGTGCATGAAAATTCAAAGTCAACGTAATAAGAAAAATTTTAGAAATCCATTTTTTATCGCTGTTATAATTCGGTTGACATGGAATTTTCCACAAATGGAACATATCTTATTTCTGGAAAAAAAAATGTTTTTTCTCAGAGTTCCCTGCGACAACTTTTTTGTACCAAAATTTTGACAAATACGTTATTTTTCTTTGCTTTTCATCCTTCATCATCCTGTCGTCATAGGTANTTTTTTTTTTTTTTTTTTTTTTTGAAAAAAGTCATATACCTAATGTACATGCAATGTCTACATATACACATACATTGTACATTCTCATTTCTGCAGAAATTTAGTTGTCACTTCTTCTCTATAACTTTTCCGATCACTTCTGCCCCCCCATTCAACCGCTTGACCCTTTCGTTTTGCCAAATCCTCCTCCGCCAGTCAGTTGGCTGTGTCGTCTACGTCCGCTTCTGCTCTGCGACGCTCGGCTGTCTCTTGGTAATTTGTACTGCAAAAATTATGATTAACACAACTTGACTTCTGCCACTTTTTTCTACTTAAAATTAATTGAGTATAATGTGTTGTTCGCGTCATTTTATTTCTCTCCTTAAATTCATTTATAAATAAATTTCCTTGGCCGGTGGTAGCGCGAATTGCTCAGCATAGTTCGTGGACTTTAGCATCATTTTTTTAGTTTAAGAAGCTCGTATCCTAAAAGATTACGAAACTGTAATAAACGAATTTCCTTCTTACCTTTTCAAATTTACTCATCTGGAGATTAATTTAAAAATGGAGACGCTGCATGTTAGAGGGTTAAAATTTTCTAAGAAAGCTGAAGCCAAGAATTTTATTCGAAGTCGATTTTTGGCCAAAAAGTGGAAACTTTAACCTACTGTAAAGAGGAATTGAGCATAGTTTGGTTGAGGCCCTCTCTTCCCTTGACTTTGAAAATAATTTACCATCCTTATTTTCAATGTGACAGCGATTCCACAACCCTCGAAGCTCTGTTTGGCCTTAAAAATTTTATGATACAAGCTAGTCGGTATTTCTCGCACAAAATAATAAAAAAACAACAATTTTTTTGGCTCTTGAGCAAGTTATGCTTATGTACATTCTTCTCAATAGGAGAGGATTCCAGCGCACCATTGAAAAGGAGTATAAAAAATTTTCGCTTTACTGTTTTGGTTTCAAAATTTAAAAATTCTTTCTNGAGTATAAAAAATTTTCGCTTTACTGTTTTGGTTTCAAAATTTAAAAATTAATTTTATAGAAGGTCTCTTTTTTTCAAATTTGAAGCTAGAATTAGCTGTATAACAAGCGGCTTTGCTTTCCAAAAATCCTTGAGAGGCCTAACTACTTAAAAGGATACAGCTTGCTTTAAGAGATATTGTCAAAGTTGCAGCTTTTCCTGACCAAAATTGTTCGTACATATGTATATGGCGAAATCGCCGAAGCCTTTGATTTTTTACAAAAATAAAATTCAGTTTGAAATTTGGAGGCATAACTTTTTAACCTTTTCAAGCAGCTACTTAGGGTTCCTTCACACAGAAGGCGGAGCGGAGCCGAGCGAAGAGTTAAAATTGCTGTAGTGTTTATACAGAAAGCCGTGTTGTTTGCAAAAAAAAAACACAAAAAAACCAAAAAGTAAAGTTTTCAGCATTTTTTAGAGCAAACATTTTTATTCACACCATAATCAAGTTATAATGCATTCCGCCCACTAAAAAATATTACCAATTTTGACATTTCACACATTCAATATGTGGAAAAGTAATCTATAAAATCGAAAGTTAATATGTAATCACTACACTGAGCCAAAAGCACAATGGTTTTTTCAACCAACCATGCAGTGAAAAGCCAAACCAGTTAGAAAAAATACTAGTTCATTAACTAGGATGTGCCTACCAGTTCGCCAATTTCGAAGAACTTAAGCGATCAGCGACATCTGCCTTTGAATTGCCAAAGCCAAAAATTAAACGCAATTAATTGCTTTTGTTACAAATGTCGGCTGTGGCGTCTTGTGAAGACTACTGGTTCTGGTGGTGAAATCGCAGGTTCGAGGCCGCTTGGAGGTGGTTAAGGATTTTTAAGTTAAATAAATATAAGTAAAAATAATTTATTCAATTTATAAATAAATAACAAATTTGAAAATCGAATTGCATTGAAAAAAAATATTTAAGAAGAATGCTTGTGCTATAAAAAAAAAAATTAAACAAAAATATTTTTTTTTTATTAAATTAAAAAATTACAATAAACGGCCTAAACAAAAAAATAAATTTATAAAAAATAAAAATTAAATAAAAAATAAAAAAAATTTCCCTGCGTCAGGATTTGAACCTGGGTACTCAGGCTTACCACGCGAGTGCATTGCTCTGTCGGCCATTGTGACTTCTGAAGCATCGCGAGCAAAAAGGCACACTTATGCTTTTCACGGGGCATGAATTGGCAGACTATCTTATCAACTGGTATGATGCTACTAGTATTTCTACTAGTAGATGCTGATGCGTAGCCTGACAATTGACATCTCGTAGGACATCGCAATGTTAAAAATACCAGGCGCTAACATTGAAAAAGGATAGAACGTGAACTAGTTGGGCTGAAAAGCAAACTGGTCGAATTCTAGTTCACAACTAGTAGCTTTCCCTGCAGGGAAGTTATGGCTTGATTTTTTCATGGTCAATAAGCCGATAGTAAGAAATGTATGGCAGTGGCTGAACGAGCAGAGGTGCTTGTTGGATTCCAGCAGTACGAATGCCGATACATAATTTTTATTTTATTTTTTCTCTTTTTAGTTTTTCTTAATCACGAAAAAGCCTCTGTGAAGTGCAGAACATGAAATGAATGAGAAATGACGAAGAAAACTGATTCAAGTCGGCGATTTGAAGGGTTGTAGCCATTTTTTCAATGGATTAAAAAACACAAATATGCATAATAAGTATGTACCGGGCCCCCTCCCCAATAAAATTGTTTTAATACAATACCTCCCTTTTCAATTTTAATAGAAAAGGAGTCGACAACGGCGGCATTGAGAATTCTGAACATCACCGTCTTCAAAATCGGAAATATAACGGGTCACGCGAAGGTCATAATGAAATCCGTCAATAATGAAATTTGACGTACTTATTACAGATCGTGCTCTCTGGAACGCAGGCAACCCATACACCTTACCTGATGGTGAGGCTTAGTGCACAGATAGATCTAAGCTGGAAAATGGTAAAACCGAGGCTGAAATATTTTGGCCAAACTTTAAAAAATCGACACCAATGGGTAGGTACCGCGCCCTCTTCTAAGCAGAGATTCATGTAATAAAAATATGCGGCAGAGAATGCCTCAGTTGAGGCAAAGCCTCAAAATATATCTATCTGTATTATGTCGGACCATCAGGCGGACCTACTGGCATTGAATTCCCACACAGTCTCCTATTTACAGTAGGTGCCAAAAATACAGTTTTGCTAGGATGGATACCGGGCATGAAGAACTTGATGGCGGTGAGGAGGCTGACTGCCTAGCGAAACAAGAACCTACCGCAGTGTTTCACGGTCCGGAACCCTTTTGCAGATGTACCAAAGCACACATAAAGGGGATCATGCTTGAATAATTGAGTAAACAAAATTTCAACGGGCATTGGATGGAATATTCTGGGCAGAGGCAAGCCAAACGATTTATCTGTCAACTAAAGGGAGCTTCAAAGAAAATAGTTAATTTAGGCAGAGAGGACTTCACAACTCTGACTGGGTACTAGACGGCACACTGTTCCGTTCGCTTTCACCTTACAATATATATTTGTGTGTAAGTCTTTTCCCATTGATAACCACGATATCTTTTAAATCATCACATTTTCTGGGCAAAAATTAAATAAAATCAGCAAATTGCCCTTCTTATGAAAATTACAGCTAACACGACACTACTGACTACCTACACCTTGTTATGATTTCAGCATGATGGTGCGCACGACGCTCTTTTGCACTTACAAATTTTGCTAATTGAAAACGTGTTTTAATGATTCTATTCTGTTTTCTCCTCTTGTTTTGTGCAAAATCGAACTCATATTTAATTTTTTTTTTTATACTCGTATGTAAGTAGCATTGCTGATGCAGCGTTTTTATCTTATCGCAAACTGCGGCAAACAAGTGTTTTATTGGAAAGCAAGATGTGTATCGTACGAATGTATATGAAACAGAAATAAAAGCGAGTATATAAAAATGATTTCATTAAAATAAAACGGTTGTTTAAATTAACTTAAAAAGGTGTCTTTATTGAGAAGTAAAAAAAAATCAATGTCAGTATAATCACAGGTAGCTGATAAGCGAGGGCTTTGGCAGATTAAAAAGATAGCAAAATCGAGCATATTAACCGTTGTATATATTCCAATGGGTATTAGCAGCAGAGATTGTAATGACAGTCGAAAGGCTTGAAGAAAAACCAGCAACGGTCCCAGATGGTATATCCAATAATGCTTTAAAGCTGGTTTTAAACTACATGGCACCTAAGTTTGCAAGCTATTCGATACTTATTTCGCAGAAAGCGTCCATGGCTTAGCGGAGCAAAGGATTAGTGGCTAATTTTAATGGGCATAAAGAGAGACGAGATAAGTTAGTGTCACGGAGTGGCAAAAAAAATAAACGAACAAAGCGTGTTGGACTCATGACTGTATACCAATGGTGAACTGAAAGCATGGCGAAGTAGATTTCTATCTCTGCCGATTCTCGAGAGGACACGGAAGTTTTAAGGCATATTTATTCAAATACACAAGCACGACGACGATCCTTTTTCTGACCACGTACTATATTTCGAATGCTCGCGGATCAGCTATCAGAGAAACAAATTGAAGTCAGCAATGAACGAAGAACTCTCACGGAAGTCGCTAGTTTGCCACATGCTTAAGAGTACTAAAGAATGGACGTCAAGCATTAATATCAGTTCCTCGATTCCAAAGAACCGAAGAATCCTTAAAGAGGCAGCGCCGTAAGAGCGGCGACCAATCACCATCTCCTCCACAGGAAGTAATACTTGGCGGTAGTCCTGTTTGCGGTGGGGTTTTCGTTATACAGTTTTATCCTGCTTTCAAAGGGCAACTTGAGGATAGTTCGCTGCCCCAGCGTCCACATTAAAAACTATATATATAGTTACAATTCTTCAATGCTCCGCTTTAGTAATATCCACGCTTCATTTCACTCAGTTCTCCTAACCCTTCAGAAGTAAGTCCAACAATCAGCTACACTTCGTCGTTGGCCAAACTTGTATGTATGTATTATATATATGTACTGATAACTGACAAGAAGGATAAAAAAAATGTTTAAAATGGCGTGAACGGCGCAGACATGTTAAACAAGAAAAAATTTAGCACAGACAAGAAAGAAATGAAGAAAAAAGGAAATGTTGTAATGTAAATGTAATTAAATTAAAAGCAACAAACTCAATAATGGCATTGAAGATTGAGAGACCATGTATTTGGTTGCGTACATAGCTACTTATAGTTATATGTACAGTGTACATGAGAGTAAAGACGCTACAGGGCAATGCAAACGCAAGTGGCCAGGCTATCGGCATGGAAGGAAGTTCAAGTGCTGTAATAATGAGCATTTTATAGATAACTTAAAAATTGTAGCGTCATTGCAGATATGTCGTTAGGCTCCAAGAGACAAAGTGTCTGAACGATTCTTAACAGAAATTAAACAGTAAAATTGCTAAAACTTTTAGTTCTTGCGCCCATGAAAATGGATTTCTTGACGCAAGAAAAAAATGTGTGTTGAAAACTTTCTAAAATGTTCATTGCATACTGTTTTCAAGCAAAAAAAGGAAACAAAATAAAACTTATTTTTGAAGGTCATTTTAAAGGTCTCCATCACAGAATCTTTAAAATACCATTACATTTAGTTAACTTTTTTTTCGTTGTCGAGTCATTTGATTTTGTCTCTTTCTTCCGAAATAGAACATAGTGGGCCAAGGCTTCTCCATAGCGCTTTCATAGCAGTAGAGAGCAATGGATGCATTTTTCCCTGCGGCCCTCAATATTTGGGTTCCAAGATAGCTTTTTGTCTAGGATCATGCTCTGTCAGAGAGCGCAAGTAGAACGCCGACGATCGAGAGAAAATGGGTGTTCGGAACCTTATATTTCCTGGCTACATTGGTGCATATAAGCAATTTTATATAGTAAATAGTATAGCTGCGCATACATACACAGTTTGGTTCTTTGCAAAAAAACACGAATGATTTACATACCTGTAAAGAAAAGAGAAATTTAAAACTTGGATTAGAAATTTAGGTAATTATGAAGAATGTATACTTAAACTAATGTATAAAAACAGAATTTTTAATGTGTATGATTTTATATGTAGCCTACCTCAACGATTCACAAAATTTGCTACCTTTTTCCCACACAATGAAAAAAATTTGAACAAATTGTTTTGCGTGATTGGTATAAAGAAAAATATTTGTGCATTATTCACACGATTGGGATACAATTACAATTACAAGCTTCGCAAAAAAAAATTCGAGAAGCAAAATAATTACTAGGTATTGGTCACTACTATATACTATATTCTAAAAATATAAGAAAAACCTTAGGATTCATTTGGAAAAGCATCCTAATGTAATATGTAATTTTTTAAATTTCCATTTTAAATGAAACCAAACTAATAAACTTTCAAACAAACTATTTACATATATTAATCATTTGAAAAAAAAATTCACCTCCCATCTTTTAAGAAGCATCAATGAAAATATCCATTTAATTCATTAAATTTAGATTTCAGTCTTGTCTTTGTGGAAGTTCGGCTAAACACTTGCGTGAATCTTATCAGATTTTCATTGATATTGTACTTGGAGTCGCCGTTTTACATTTTTCATTATACCTTCGGCATTTACGGTTGTATTTTAAAGTATGATAAGCAGTTGTTTTTTTCGAGAGCTCATTCAATTGTTCCAGAGTTCATTGATCACAAGTACGCCGATCTAATACTAACCCACCAGTTCTCAGTTCTTATTACTCTAACGTACCACCCTAATGCCGGTACATTAAAGCTCTCCAAAAATCATTAAACTTTTGCTCAGCAAGTTTTTTGATTATCCTACTACAATTACATAACGAACTCTAACCGCCTAAAAAAAAGAGGTAAGCGACCTTTTTTTCAAAATTTTCTTTTTGATGCAGAAGGGCATGTAGATGTTCGAGGAGTATTTCTGCATCAACATAAGAATAAAGAAAAAATGTGGCTTACATCTTTTTAGCGGTTCGAGGTCCATTTGTATTTACAAAAAAAAAAAACTATTTAAAAAAAAATTTGTATTGCCAAAATTAGGTGTCACCGAAATATGCAAAAGGGTGAAATTTTTTGTTTTTTTAACAGCACGTGGGCGTTAGTAGGTAAACGAGATGTTAAGGAATATTGCTTTGATTCGTTCTGTGGCTAGAAGATCGATCACTAATATTCGACAAGCGAACATTTCCGATAACCGAGAAGTAGCTCATCTACAAAACAAATCGTCCTTGGCTCATGCATATATGTATGTATGTATATTTACAATGCTATTTAAAATTATGAATACTAGAAGAAGCTTTGATTTTTCGTGGCTCACCATCCATTTTTATTTTATATAATGTCTACCGAATTAAATTTTGCTATCTAGTATACAAAACTTGAAATTCGATTTGCAATTCATTATTTTTTTCGAAATTAGTGCTCGCCCTTGAATAAACCAAATAAATACAATCGCCCATAAAGATGCCACCACATCTGCTAATAAAATTTTCCTTCCGCTTATCAACAAATTTTGTCGCCCAACAGATGCTGTTTGCCACCCACTCTAATGTCCACTTGCCATTATTTCGACAACTTTTTTGTCGTAAAGCCATTAAGTAAATTTTTAGTGTCATTTGCGAGGGCGTACTATAGAAATAGACACAAAAAAGAGATTTTTCTGTATTAAAAATCAGCGGATTAACGCAAAGATTTTCCGCACATAAAAAACACAAAAACAAACACTACAAAACTAAGGAGCGTAGCAAGCTGATCAACGATAAAAAAATACATAAATGCATACTTACTGTTAAAGAAAACAACAACAGCGGCAAAATGAACGATGGATATGTGCAAGGGATGGGTGGCGCATGGAAAGCGCTGAAGCTATGGCAAAGGCAAATCAAGATTTTCTAAATAAATACATACTTAGGTATGTACTACCGTGAATAGAAGGGCGAATGAATGAATGAATGGGTGAGTGAGTGATTGAAGTATTGCGTGTACGAACTAGCAGAGCAACTGGATGTAAGCCAACTGTTGAATCAGCGTCTAGGCCCTAGAGACAAGCGAATGAACCACTTTGCGCCTCTGCCCATTTTCATGCAACGAGGCTAGCTCAAGAAGCTGGCAGATATAAGTACATACATACATATGTTCATACCTACATACATACCTTCACACATATCTATACAAATGTACTATATATGTAACTAGCAAAAGTTAGAGGAAAAAACGCACAGGAAACAGCGTCAGCTGTGGAAAGCCGTTGTAGAAAGGAAGCGGCGAATTATAAATAGTCGTGAAGAAGATAATACAGATTGTTAGAATACGTGAAGTGAGCTTGCTGAAGTATCCGCAGCTGGCAGCTATTCACGACGCAGGCAGCTGTGGCTAAAGATGTGTAATGTGTGGAACAGTGGTCAATAAATGGAAAAGGTGAAAAGAAAAAATTAAAAAACTGGCGCAGTCCTAAAGTTTTATGCGTAAAAATCCTTACTTATGCTCCCGTCTTCTAAACCAACTAATCGAGAGTACGGCCGATTAATTCCCTTGTCCAAATGACATAATATGGAGCTTGGGTGTGTTTCGACACATGTTTACTGGAAGGAAACTTAGGTTAAGTTAGGTTGAGGGGGCTACCTGAAACCAGTAAAATATGCCGTTCGAGGGATTCATTTTGTTCCTGTCCGCTCGCTAAGAAACAGAACCTATTGGTTATAAACAAAGCGTTAGAAGAGTTAACCAATTTGCCCGCAGGAAAGTAAGTGGCCGCCGCTTCAGCACTCAGATTAAAAAGTATGGTGCTATGGAAGGATCGGCTGTCCGCTCACACTTCCACACTTCACACTCCGGGGAATTTATGACCAAGAATTCCACTGAATTTATATCCACAAGCACAGAAGCGATTGGCACCTAAGATCCGCTAACGAGAACGTCTTAGGTTTTTGTTTTGTCTTCTAGCAAAATGTTTTATAAAAATTAAATTAAATTAACAAAATGAAAACCTATTTCTTTTTAAATCAAAAAGATTTAAATTTAAAAAAAAGAAAAAAAGATAGCATAAGTTTGCCAAAAATCAAATGATATTAAAAAATCTTTTTAAATTAATTAAGTCTTAAAATTAAAAGAAAATTAAATTTAAAATAAAAAGGAAACAATAAAATAAGTTTCTAAAATTAAGCTAATTTAAAATAAAGAATTTTCTTTAAAACATTAAAATTTAAAGAATCCTAAATTAAAAAAAAATAAATAAATAAAGAAAAAATAAATATTAAACAAAATTCTAAAAATCAAATTAAATTTAAATAAACCAAAAAAATTTCTAAAAATTTAAAGAAGATTAAATTTAAAAAGAAAATAATAAAATTTAAAAAATAAAATAAGTTTTTTCAAATATTTTTTTTTCGAACTAGTAAAATCTAAACACCAAAAAAATTTATCTAAAAAGGAAATTAAAAAAATAATAGGGTTTTTAAAATTGCATGAAATTCAAAACAAAAATAAGTTTTTTTTTAAATTGCGAAAGAAAATTAAAATTAAAAGAAAAATAAATACACAAAGGAGTTTCTGAAAATTAATTGAAATTAAAAATATATATATAATAATTTTTCTTTTTAAAACAATAAAATCTAAAAATTAAAAGAAAATTAAATTAAAAAAGAAAAAATATTTAATTAAACAAAACCGCTACCAGAGGATTCGAACCTCGGATTTTTCGAATAGTACGCCAGTGCTTTGCTCACTCGACCATTGCACCCGTTCGAGCAGCGCGAGCAAAATGAATAACGTACATACATACAACTACTCCATTTGGAACATGCTCATGTGCTTTCTGTCAAAAGAGCTTTTCACTATGAAAGTTGGTAGGGGACCTTTTTTTGTAAGACTTAATACGTATCTTTGGGTGTAATTGTTACAGTTTTTGAATATTTGTATTTTTGTACGAAATTTGAAATGTGGATTTATGTGGTGCTGGATGTATAATGTCTAGAAATGTTATAAACATTAAATAAACAAAAGAAAAATAGCCAAAACTGGTCAAAATGTCACTGAACTTAATCAGCTGACCACAAGTTTATGTACTTAGAAATGCCAGTATCGACCTAAGGCTTTTATAGCTAATATTGCACGAGTTTGATCACTGTATTGATATTAAGCATACTTGCATCATCATTCTTTTAAATTGTGCAAAAAGTTAAGTAAAAATGAAATAAGTCAATACTAAAAAATGGAAAAACAATAACATTGAAGAGAATTAAACAGTAAATGGCTTAGAAGATGCGACAACAAAATGTTTGGTTTTTCTAAATTAAAATCGCCTCAAAGGATAATCTTGCAAAATATCTAAACCAAAATACATTTATAAGAAGGAAGTAGAGTTATGGCAAAGAGGTGGAAAAGGTTTTTTTTGCAGATACTTTACACACTTCCTCAACTTTTGCACTCACCTAAACCAATGCGCAGGCCACGAGAGAACTAGCGCTAAGGGAACTGAGTTATCATTGCCATGCGCGCCGCAGCTGACGTCATAAGGCGGCAAAGACAGGCAGCTACATGGAGTCAGCAAGTCAGCAAAACCAAAAAAAACACAGCTTTCACAACACTTAACAGCTGTTACATAAGCTCAGCATTGGAAAATGATCAACATAAATGAATGAATTGCGAAAAATGTTTTGCTAAAACAAAAAAAAAATTATCGAATTGGCAGTTTTATTTCAGAATAAAATATTGTCTAAGCAAAGCAAATGCAAAAAAGAAAATTGTAACAACAACTAGGTAGGTACATACATATGATCAAAATCCCCAATGAACATCAGAAATGACGCGCATTAAAGCAATTACAACAGCGTACAATCGTAGTGACCCAATGAGTTGGCAACAAAATTGTGCAAAGTAATCATTAAAATCGCATCAATGTACAACAGAAACGCCAGCAATATATTTGGCGGCTGGGTTTTAGGAGCGACATTAGCGCAATAATAACAACAAGAAACATAGAAATAGAAAGAAAACTAATGAAAAGTCAAGAAGTGGAGAATATCTTAACAGTGAGCAGCAAACATAAGAAACAACAGATCGAGACCTCGGTTAAATATTTTACTAGATACTACTGTTCCTACACGTTTTGGCATTAACATGCTTCGGGCCGTTTGCTCAAGTGGATTTTAAAATTTATCTGTCCATTTGTGAAAAAAAATAAGTAAAACAAAATTTAAGTTAAAAGGCTTTATTCAAAAAATAATAATGTAGATAATGTACTGAAAGCTAAAGAATAATTAGGTAGGTTCTAGGCACCAGTCATCATTCCACTCTCCTCATCAGGCTGGGGCATTGATCAGACTAAAAAATAAAAACGTGGGGGCGTAGAGTAACGGTTGATTGTTGATAGAAATTTCATGAGCCTCGCAATTTAACTTTTTTGTCTGATGAATAACCTAGAATGATGAGAAGAGTGGTAATGGGCATTATAACGATGGTTCACCCAGTGGTGCAATAGAGGGGTAAGGCTCTTGAAAATCAAGATGTGCCCACGTCTTGATG
This sequence comes from Rhagoletis zephyria, assembly GCF_001687245.7. NCBI lineage: Eukaryota > Metazoa > Arthropoda > Insecta > Diptera > Tephritidae > Rhagoletis > Rhagoletis zephyria. Next base: position 53,140 of record NW_016159122.1, read on the forward strand.
AGAAAACGCTAACGATATAACATTTTTATCCACTCTAATGCCCCGGAGTCCTCGGAGCGCTTCAACTTTTTACCTTAACTTGGCTGATGTATCGCTAGCTACGTATAATTTTTAGCCACTCTCGGCTCTTGAGGGGAGATCCTTTCATTAAGAAGGTTAGATGCCTGGATTTAAGTTTTAAAATATTTACCGTCGAAACTCTTGATCTGCCAAGCATTGTGCTCTAATTGAAAGCCCTTCCATTTAATACCCATTGTTCATATTTAGGGGATTAAAACAATTATGAAAACCGCCATTTTGTACCGGCGGCCATTTTGGATTTGGAATTTTTCATGGTGCACGGTATTTTAATAGTCAAAACCCTTAATATTTAGCGAGTTGTAAAACAAAATATATGTAATCCGCCATTTTTTTGGTGGGGACTGTCTTGGATTTGGAGCTTGTTGATGGTGTACACCCTTCTGCTAGTCAAGTCCTTTCATTTGATACCCATATTGAGGGGATTTTAAAAAAGTATATATGCGGTCAATTTGAGGTGGCGGTAATCTTGGATTTAAAATATTCCATAGTGTACTGCCTTCTGTTAGTCAAGCCCTTTCAATGATACCCATATTGAGGGGGTTTTAAAGAAATATGTAGTCGGCCATTTTGTGGTGGGGGCCGTCTTGGATTTACAATAATACTGAATATACACGATTGTATGGTCAACTTAACTAAAGGTGTGTAAGAAATTACCGATCAATGGGTCACCAGAAAGGAGGTGAAATTTCAATTACTCGAACTTCTAGCTAGGCTCCTAAGAAAAGTAAGATCACTTACATATCGACTGCTGAGTGGAAGATCGACCTATCTCGGCAGCCAGTTCGAAAACGCCCTGGTTGCCCAGATAGGTCGATCTTCCACTCGGCAGTCGATATGTACATTTGTTTCTGCAGTCTCGGTTTTTGTCATTATATCAGGTGTTTGGATTTATTTTATTTTTTTTTTAATTTCAATCATATCGGTGAGTTCGTTAACTGATAGCCTTTTAGTATTATTATCTTCCTTGTGAGATCTTGAAGTCAAGGAGTGACTGTATAAGTACTAAAAAAATCTAATTTAAGCTCAAGCACATTTTTTTTTTGCAATAGATAACGAATTTTATGTTTCATATTTGCTTTTTTTACTTTTTCATGCCCAAGTATTTACTGTAAAATACATGTTCACGGCCCTTAAAGTGTAGTATCTTACCAAGAAATTACCACTTCGATATCCGTTTATTGCATGTCACAACGTGTTGAATGCAATATCTCATTTAAATATCCGTCGGCCTACTCAACACCAAGGGTCCGCTTCGTTTATCCAAGTATGTACATATGTAAGTCGACAGTTTATTTTTTGCTACAGCTGCAATTGCAATCCACTCCCATTCATTTGTCCACAAGTTCTGTCCTTTTGCTATGTATTTCAGTCTTAATTTCAAGCACAAGTCACAACAATATATGCAATCATACATGGCTATTTTCAAACGGATATATACAGATATCAACTTCTATTTTTTTCCTGTTCACTCTACTTGAAAATTTTGATGGAAAACGTGCAAGAGGTTTCACTTTTTAGTTTCCTTCTACTTCATTCAATGCGATTCAAGTACACACACAGAACGAAACTCTGACACCAAAATAAAGTTACTAGGCGCATGAAAATTCGATTGTTTGTCGCTTGTCTGCTTGAAAAAAAAAAACACAAAAAAAGTATTCACTTCCATTCAATTACATTAGCGCTTTTGGTAATATTGTTTTTTTTTTTTTTAACGCGCCAGCATTTTGCCTTAAAATACGTGATTCAGATTTTATTTCGCGCCAATTCTTTATTGCATTACTTGCTATGATTTACGTTTCGGTTATCACTTTCAGCAAATCTACAAAGCGTTTTGGCATAAAGTAACGAAAAATATTGTTTTCCTTATCGAAATTTGTAACATTTTTGTTAGTAGGTAATTGTTTTGGTTTAGTTTGTTGTTTTTCTTCTTGTCGTATTCTAAATTTGCTCAATAGTTTCTATTACATAAATTTATGACGAAATAATCAGCAAGTCGGTCAGATTGTGAGGAAAGGTACATAAACGATTACGCAAATTCACAATTTGTGTGTTCAGTATGCAATCTTTGGGTGAATGTTTTTTCAGGCGTTTGAGCTTGTTTAGTATTTTTATCCAACTTGGTTTGAAAGCAGTAATGCTGAAAAGGAGCACCTTCTTCCTCTTTCATATCCAGTATCGAGTTGCAACGGTGCAGATTGTAGCTACGAATCAAGGCAATGAGATGTCTACGGGATACGTGAATTCAAAATCAACGGAAAAGACCTCGTCTGCTCAGTAAAACTTGTAGCAACCTGCGCTGATCTTCGCACCTCGCTGAATATTATTTGTTCGATTACCACCTCGAGACATTAGAACGTAACCTCATTTCTAGGTATCTTAAGACCCGAACCAAAAATCAAGGGCATCACTCTGCCCTTCTCGGATACCGGCTTCCGCAGTTNCACTTTTATGTTCATTTTTCCGATTTCTGGTTTCTGGTTTTCGATAGATGGTGATTTTTCACGATTGCTAAATTTTTTTAATATTTCGAGTTCCGAAAAAATTAACTGAACTCTCAAGAAAAACGAAAAATTCAAATAAAACGACGGACGAGAACTGGAAAAGAAATTTTCTTCTACCAAATTTTCATAAATCAGTTTGCAGCTCTCAAGAAAAAAAAGCTCGTATATTTATTTCCTCATGAAAATTTACAGCAAAAGCAAAGCGCTTTTTCAAGCAACAGCTTTAAGATACAGTTTGTATTTGGGGTTATTAGCTTTAGGGGGGGTTTGAACCCCAAAACCCACCCCTTGTGTGCGCTAATGCTTATCCGGTTGCAGTAGATGCCTGCCCGGGCGGACGTTCATCTATTTAGGCTACTCGTGACTCCGATTGTGGGCACAAAATAAAAAGCGCTTTTTAAAAAAGTTCCAACAAAGCAACAACCTACGCCTCAACCAGAACTGCGGTACCAACAGCCATACCCACCGACAAAAATTCGAAGGTAACCCTGATACGGAAGTCTCTTAGGTACGAACTGCAGAGAAAGCAACGAGCATCTAGTGTGCTTCTGTATTAAACCAATTATCCAACCAAGAAAGTCTATTGTTATATACAGGACCAGTTTGATGACCCACTTCTCTAGAGTACACAATTTTAAGGTCACCCACCAAGTCCCACGTACCGATTGTCGTTCGGGCGTTCTAGTTTCAGATTTCGACGTAAAATTATATGATAAAACGCAGGTCGCTAAATCTGAGGGAGCACGTGAGGCCGCAAGGAAATCCAAAAAATTAATAAAGACGCACTTTAAATATTTTCAATGTGTTTAATTTGGCTAGTGCATACGGCTGAAGCATCGTGGCCCAACTGTTCATTGGAATTGCAAGTATATGAAGTCCTAAGTTCATAAATACCCGAACCCTGTCTTCCTTCCATCCCTGAACCCTCTGCGCGTATCTGGTATTAAGGGCAGGTAGACCGTTTATCCAGTCTGCGCGGTCTGGACTTTCACTAAGAGATTTCTGCCATGTGTAGCAGATCTCTTGGGTCATGGTCCTCATCTTTCCATCACAGGTATTTTTCCGGAGAATCTTTGTTTAAGTATATAACTTGCAGCTAGAAAGTCGAATTTGCTGTTCCCCATGGCTGCTGTTGTCAGAAGGCAGTTGGAAAACTGGGGAGACTTTATGATTGTGACAGCCTAAAGTAATCGAGATATATAGACAAACATATATAGATATCAATGGCTCAGAGAAAATTAAGAACTCGATTAAGCCATGTCTGTCTGTGCGTCCGTCTTCCCTCAGGGGGATTCCACTTTGTGGAATTATGGACATGAAAACCCCGTGGTCCCTAGTCAAAGGTTGCCAGTCCTCGTCCTCGATTGGAGTGGAGGCTCAACTGGCAGTAGTTTCGGCTACGGGGTCTGACCAGAGACTTAATTCTGGCACCACGGGGAACAGAAGCCCCCGGTGTGTGTAGAGATGAGGAGAAGTTGTTTTAGGTAAGATAAAGAACAGGAAGAATGAAGTGTGCAAGTTGAGCAACTCGAGCAAGTTGAGAAAGTCAAGCGAGTCGAGCAATCACTGCTAGCCAGCGTATTATGCTCACGAGCAAGACGAGCGAGACGAGCACGATGGGTAGAGATGAGGATATTGAGAAGAAGTTGGCTCTGGCAAGGGAGGCAGCACAGAAAGGAAGATGAGTGTGCAAGTGAAGCAAGCTGGGCAAGTCGAGCAAGCGCAAGTCGAGCAAGTTGACCAAGTCAGAGCTAGTCGAGCGAGTGGAGCATTACCCGGTGTGTTCTTGGGTACGGCCCCTCGTGGAGTATTCGTGGTGGTTGTGGTTTAACACCCAAATGCGGGTTAAACCGGCCTTGGTTGGTTCGATGTGGAGTTTCATTCCAACCAGGTGCCCTAACCCAATGAAATTCCGAGTCTTGAGATAGGCTTCGAGCTCTACCAAGGCGATTAATTCGTCCACCCCACACTACCAAAAATTTAGATGTCTCAACGAAATTTGGTATAAAAGTGACCCTTTATCCAAAGTAGGTTGATTCTTTGGCACCGCCCACTTATGAAGAAATCGAGTATGTCAATAGCCAATTCACCAACCCAAGACTTGGTACGAACATTGCTTGAAGCGTAACTGAGAAATTAGTTGAAAATTTTTTACATTGGGCAATAACCACGCCCACCTTCCACATAACGGAAATATACAGAAATACGAAAACTTCAAATACCGAAGGTAATTAACTCAACATCACTTTTTGCCATAATATCTTTGCGCAGTAAATTAGACTATTAGAAGTTTTTTGCAAATAGGCGTAGCACCGCCTACTTATGACTGCATACAAATGCGCATCTCGATAACCGATTTATCAATTTCCACCAAACTCGGTAGAATTAATGCAATTAGTACAGAAGAGGTCTAAATGTATGAAATCGGGTGAAAACACCCTAGCTTATTATATAGTTTACAGATAAGTGAAAACCAGATATTTAATACAGGTTTCGCTCGAACTTATACCTCTTTACTGTGTTTTCGAATAATTCCCTGATACATACATATTTATGTACATATATGTATGATTCTATCAGTGGCGTCATCTACGCCAAAAAAAATGCATATCTCTTAGTAGGGAAACCCCCATTTTCTTCAGCTTATCATTTGGCATTTTACATCCTTACCACGCGCACACAATTTAAATTTAAAATACCTTGAAGCATCGATCGCACGATTTGTAGTATTTAGGAATTCCGTTTAATAGTGAAAATTGATTTCTAACCAAATAGCAATTATTTAGCTTGAATTTCCAGCGATGCATTTCTGTGTGTTTTATTTTTGTTGTCTATTTCTATTTCTATTATTGGTTTTCAATTAGCTAACTTGCGCTTAGGGGCGCTGAATTTGATGAAGGGCTCAGGGGCTCAGGAGTGGGTAGTAGTATAAACCAACATTGATCCAATCATTCGGTCATTCAGGCGCTGAGCCGCTGTGCCAACAACAAGAAACCCCCCAAAAAAAAAGCAGCAAGTACATATAAAATTGTTAAAAAGCGGCAATGCGGTAGAATTTGCATATATGCATATACATATGTATGTGTGTATGTATGTTAACCTCCATACAACCCTGCGCGGGGCCAGTAAAGCTAAACTGATGAAAAGCGGCGCTAAAAAGCTTATTAGTGGATTAGATTAGCATTGGCTTAGCCTGGGTGCGTATGCAGAAATTGACATACACATACACAAATAAACAAGTAAATTCGTAATGGCACATGAAAAATGGCATCAGCGAGGCAACAGCAGTCGCCTTAGCAATGAGTAAAGAGAGCCGTCCCCAAACAATGTCAGAAGGCACTACGAACGCTGCTGACCTGTACGGCGCTTCAAATAGACGCTTAAATGAAATGTCGAACACAAATAAAATGGCAATAAAAAATTCGGTTAACTGCTACATAAAATTGCACTGCACTAAACTACAAATATGTAGACATAAAACGTAACGGAACTGAGACGCATGGATTTCATGTGTTTGTTCGTCCATTAGTGGTTGGTCAAAAGGGCAATTGAAGCGCGGTTTACGACCAAATTAGGATTCAGAATGGGGTATACTTACATATATATACGGTGACCATTCGTACCGATTTTGAGAAAATTGTCCCGCTGAATGTTTTTTAAAAGCCGGGACGTATAAGTGTCGCGATTTTTCATATTTGTACCGATTAAGTCCCGATTTTCAATGTTTTCTTTATTCATTTATTAAGACTTTCCTTGTACTCTGGCCCAAAAACAATTTTTCGTACAAACGAGGCAGCATTTTTATTATCGCAAAGGACATAGAATATAAGTGAGCCATAAACATAGCCAAAAGCATCCTTATTAAAAATATAATTAATGAAAATCTACAAAGTAATACTAATCTCTCAAAAAAATCACTGATATGAAAAACTTAAGCTTTAGATAGAGTGGCGAAAATATAAATAGGGAAGAGACATTTTAGCTTTCTTTGGCTATTCCCCTTTCGATTATTTAATGTTTATTATTTTTTTTTATGAAAGTGTGGCTCGTTATCTAGCAAAGACTATGAAAGTCAGGACTTGAAACTTTGTAAAAAAATTAGCAAAATTCTTTTGAGCTTTTTAATTAGATTTCTTAGAAAAATTCTGAGTATGCAGTTTTGTAACCTATTCGATTCAATGTGCAAATTTTAAGTAGCTAAGACTTACCGTTGATACTATTTGGTAAATTTTGTGGAAAGTGTTGCTTATTTTCTCCACACAAAAAAAATTGTTGAACATAATGTGTATGGAATGAAAATGCGCGAACAAAAAATTGCCAAAATCGACGGTAAGCCCAGGCTTCTTCCAACCTACACTTTGTTATACTAAAATATATTGGGTTACAAATCTGCATACTCAAAAAAAAATTTAGAAAAGCTAATAAAAATGTTTCAAATTGTGATGAACATTTAATTAAATTCGTCGAATTTTTAACACGTTCTTCAAATTTTAAAATTTTGATTTACACGATATTTTTAGATAGTAAGTTATATTTTAATAACAAAGTAATTAATATTTTAAAATTGTTTTCCCTTTCTCCTCTTTTAAATAAAACCGTATTAAGCCTTTTTATTCTAAAAACAAAATTGTATGTGCGGATTCGATGCTTTAGAAATGTTCCGATTTTTTACCACGGAAATCTGGTCACCGTACATACATATATAGTATATGAATGTACACAGATGCAAGGTGCTTAGTTGGACGCTCTCAATGTTACTAACATCAATTGGCGAATTGCTACAGTTGATCAAAAATAACGAAAAACACCCATCGTTGTTTGTATTGTTGCTGTGTTAAGCGCAGGTTCTCACGTGGCCGATTAGCTACCAAAAATTTTAGCCGAGGTACAACCAAACTCGCTATCGCCTATCCGTGCTAGCTAACTTTGTTGTTGCTTTCACATGCAAAATTCTTCTTTAAGCGACCGGAACTCAAACATAGCGAGCGAGAAGTGGCGATTCGATGACGGCTTTTATCAACTTTTGAACAACAAAAAACAGAGTTGGACAGTGTAGATTTTGAGTTAGAAATATGTTGTGATTTAAATATTTATTTTTGCTGCAAAGTTTCTCAGGTTTGGCCTTTTTAGAGGCTAAAATTTGACGGTAAACCCACCTAAGCTACGGAAAGAACAGAAATTAAGCCACACGAAATGCCGAGAAACTATTGAAAAACCTTAACTCAGTTGACGTTTACATCGTCGAAGAAAAGAGAAAGTAACATCTGTTGGAAGTGGTAAGTTTTGAAATAGTGAAGAACTACGATATACAAATCTCTTATCACGCCCATGTGGCTTTCGAGGATGATCTATAGTTCGCATGAGCGAAAAAGATGTAATGACGAGTTGTATGAGTTTTATGATGGCATATGCTTGGTGAGGGTGGGCAAGGTGTAGGTATAATGCTTTCTTACTTTCACTCGGAAGGAAGTTAGGCCGCTTTGAATGCCCTCTATGAGTGCTTTGAGAAGGCACATCTCTCTCTAGCCGAGATTATACCAACTTGTCATCCTAGCTGTTGAAAGCCCGAGATACCAAGTGTTTGAGTCGCCTTATTTGCAGAGACAGAAATTTACATTCTTACTCATTCCTACAACGTCGGTAGAGATAACTTTTTGGTATCCCCCGGCATTGGGAGCAATTTAGGTGATGTCGCACAATGGGACTACAGCGGTCAAAAGTAATTAAAACGGGTTTACGAATTCTGAAAAAGCAATTACGCAAATTCATAACAAAACTACAACAACTAACCCTAACCAAAAAGAATTTTTGATAAAAATGCATACTTGCAGTTATGGGATGAGCTTATGTAGATATAATGAAAAAATAAAAAATAAATTTTGTAACAACGATTTTAATTTGCCGCAAGTAATTTAAATTAAGTTTTCAACTTGTGCGGATTTGTAATAAAATTATTTTAAAGTTTTTAAAAGGAAGAATTGGGAACTTGTTTAGAAATAAAGTAAAATTTTGTACGTGTGCCAAAAAAGTTTTGTAGGTAAAAAACTTGTCATTATCTTCCAAACTGGAAAATTTGACGTAAACGAACAGTGTATACCAAATTTCATAAAAAAAAATATTTTTTTTAATTTGCCCTCTTTTTCTAAAATTGGTGGACGATAATGTAAACCGATTTTGACGTTCTTTCAGATTTGTGCTTTTATGGGTAAAACCAGCATATAATCAGAATTTCACCAAATCGGATAATATTTACTATTTCAGCCTACAAGAGCTATGGGCGTGGCAGTGCGTCGACATCTACCTTTTTTCACATTTCTTCATTCTTAGGTGCAGAATAGCGCATATACGAAATTTCTGCGAATTTGAATTACGGTTACTACGTTTGACCGCAGCTTATATGGGGACGTCCCACTGTGCGCCGGCAAGAATTTTACTGATTATTTGTTAAACGTCAAAGGTTCCTCAATATGCTTTTAAGCCTGACTTCTTCACTACCTTAGTTTCTAGTGGCTTTCCCTGATAGAGACTTACATATGTATTTTGTATAAAATAACCACCCTTCTCAATGGCAAAATTCTTCACCTGAAAGACACTGTAGTCGTCAGGCGGGCGATAGCATGACCGATATACAGATCTTCTGAATAGAGACTCCTTTTTCTACCGGTGCAGACATAATATTTATCATAATTTCCGTTGATATCCTTACTCCACCATTTTGATTCGCATAATTTAAGTTATGATTACCTCTTACGGCTTTAGGTGAAGTATCATATTTAGCCCTTCTTGGAGTACACTGCTCACAGTGCCTGATATACCAAGCAATGCGAACATCTGCACCCTTCCGTTCATTTTGTTATTGCTAGTTTTAGAAGGGCGTAGCATAGCAAATTCGATCCCCCGGTTTTGTTTGGTTCAAACGAATTGATGGCCCACGTTACATTCGCTCTGTCCAACTCTGTCTTTTATGCACCTTTCCGTTGCACCGGCGCAAATTGATGGCTGAACATTATCAATCAGATCCGTGCAGTTCGGAAAATATATTTCCATTAACATTGCCAAAGATCTGGTTTACTGTTACTTTCTATTACGGAATCGCTCTGATACCCCATTAGATTTCCCCAATAATACGCAGAATTTATTCTGTTATTCTAGAAAACCTTGTCCAATCTGTTTTAAAAACCTTATTCCGTTTGACTTCTAAAGATTACGGTAACTTTAATGAATTTCGCAAATTTTTGGAAAACAGATTTTAAAACATCAGTACAAACATACATACATATGTATTCATATGAGCATCCATTTGTGTAAATACGTACTCCTACACACATTTAAATACTCATATGCTCGTAAAATAAATAAAACTTTTCAGTTGTCAGCATAAAACATTCTAATATTTCCTTGAATTTATGTCATAATTAAAGACCATTAATTATAAACAAATGAAGGCCCTCAAAACTGCTTGATTATTGTTTTTGCTGTCGCACCACGTTTAGTATGAAAACTGTGATTCAGCAGATTTTTGGGCGCCAAAATAAAAGTGAAATGAATGATGATAGCATCAGCAGAAACAGCACAGCATTTATTTGCTTTTGCAATGAGCGCCACATTTCAAAGGTCTACGTACTGCAAGCACAAAAAGGCCCTGTAGGAATAATGTCACAGTTAAATCAATAGATTTGTAGTTTGGTACGCTCACCATCACTACGTAAGTCTATTTTTATTTTATTTTATGTAGCTCCGACAGATTCTAAACTAGTACATGGGAGTCCTATGATGGGACTAATTTCCTTTCCTGATGGCTCATAAGAGGGACTTAAAATTGTGAAGGTGAGAGTTCCTCTCTTAACATTACGAATCCAGACTTCACCTTTTAACTGATATTGCGGTTTAAAACTCGCTTTTCCGTTAGCCCACCACTCGTGACCCGAACCAGCTTTTAAAATGTGCTGACTTCCTACCCAATTCCTAAATAATATTTACCAGTGTTCGTGACGTAACGCTGGCTGACCCATATATCTTTGCAATTTTCTCGGAAACCAAGTGTTCACCGAAATTAGTTTTGGAGGCCCTAAATGTCACCTAATTCCTGAGTAATTTTTATCATTTTTTGGAGAAGTGGGTCAGCAAGCGTGACGGACGTTTGTATTTGTATTTTTCACCGACTTCCAAAAAAGGAGGAGGTTATCAGTTCGTCGGAATATTTTTTTATTAAGTATGTTACCACATAACTTTGGACCACGTCAACCGATTTCGATAATGCTTTTTGCATCAGAAAAGTAGTGTCCGATCAGTGGATCATGAAATATATATATATATATACATACATATTTTTATATGAGAATTGAAGTCGTTTTTTTTTTGCTAAAAATTACTTGTAAAGTAGTTATTCTTAAGCATTATTTGTATTTTGTATGTTTTCTATTCTTCATTATTTATCATATCATGAAGTGTTCCTGTATATCACTGACATTAATTTCTGTTCTCTTTTGTATTTTGTATTTAAATACTTTTTGTAAAAGTAGTTTGTATTTGTATTTCAAATACTTTTTTTGTGAGGCATTTGCATTTTTTATTTACATATTACTTTACAGGTTTTTTAATATGTCTGCTTTTCAGGGCCATGCAGTTTTTTAACATATCCTGACTAATTTGATATACAAAAGATTTTGAAATCAAACCATTTTTAGAGGTCGGCAACCACAACTCTTTGTATGGAGATTTTTTATTATGTTCCATGCGGATTTTAAATCCGGGTTTTAATATGTTTTGAAAAACGCATCCCTAATGCAAATTCGCCTGCGCCTCGGAGGCCAGGAAACGATTTAAAAACTCGCGGGATTTGTTTTCATGTTTTACGGTTTTTGAACTACACATCACTTACATCTCAACGATATGTCTAAATTGTATATATGTATATCTTAAATATACATATATATGATTTACGTAGGTTGTCATTAAAAAGTTCTTATAAATACATAAACGGCGCAAATGCTTGATTGATGCTCGCGGCAACTAATTTGCTAAGGCCGGCTCCGATTAAACAAATTAGCTTAGTATGAAAGTTAGGTGTGATATACTACTTAATTTGTAGAAGCAAGTTCAATAAATCGCCCATGTATAATAGGTAATCGACAATGAAAGGAACGAAAGAAACTTAAAATGGTCTGAACAGGTAAAAATTAAGTTAGCGATAGCCTTTTATTGCTTAATTCAAAATTCATTTATAATAAAAAGAACACGAACATAAACATAAACAAATGTGCATATGTATGTAAATTGCCCAGTTGGAGTACTGAATGCGGTTCTGGTCGCCACTCAAATTATATACATATGTATGTACGTTCACCGGAAATCTGTATAGACTCAATTTAAGTAGTTTTTTTATACCTTTCATGAGCATGAAATGGTATTATAACTTTGGTCCGATGTTTGTAAGTACCAGAACAAAAAGAGATAGACCCATTAAAATGTATACTTATTTGATCAGAACGTCGAGCTGAGTTGATTTATCCATGTCCGTCTGTCCGTCTGTCCGTCTGTCATACAAAGTCTACTGAGAAAATCGTCAAAATCTATGCTGTATAAGCTTTATCTCCTATAGCACTGATTGTTCAGATACCAGTTTTTGCGATATATCTCCTTTATGTAGGAAACTAAACCCAATAAATTGTGTCGGTTTACATACCGATCACATAGCAGTGAAAATCACTTAGATTGGTGCTAATATAAGGTATATCTTCCATAC
>NW_016159122.1:65491-96399 GCF_001687245.7 Rhagoletis zephyria
CTCTGATTGTTTAGATGCGATTTTTTATATAAGTATGTAACTCCTCTATCGATGTATGCAGATGTATTCAAAAGCAGTAATCTGTCAAAGTAAAATTTGCAGATGTTCATGAAAGGTAGGAAGCCTTCGTCATAGCCGAAGACAGCGCTGCTCTTACTTGTTTTTGTTTGCTTTCATTTTTCGCTGTTTTTTGTTACTCCTTCATCAACCCGCTACCGAATGTACATACATACATTCATATTTATCTTGATCGTAGCTGTTTTGCATAATTTGCAGTTTATAAAAAATATGAATGACAACAAATATATTACTGGTAAGTAAGCACTTGAAATCAACAACAATAACAATATCAAAAACAGAAACTAAAAAAATTCGTCCAACCTGCCAATTAGATGAAAATTAAAAATTAGAATACATTAAATTAATTTTTTTTTTAGCAACAACGCTGACAAAGACATTAATACACATGTAGAACACATTGACGCGAGAGTAAGAAAGAAAGGCGGGACGAGGCGGAACGTTTAGTTAAGCGCCAGCGGTGGCGTTGGGCGACTCGGTGCTGACTGTAGCGACTGCACCGCCAGATTTTTCGACGCGGTGGTCATTTTGCCCCCAATTTTATGCACACATTTTGTTATTTAATAAAATTATTAGCGACTGATCAAATTTGATCTTCAAGAAGTTTCTTATGCCGAAGAAGCACAGGTCTTTTTTAATGCCCAAATTTAACATTAACATTTCCGCCATTGAGAATGCCTGGTGGAAATTCGGCATTATACTAAGTATAGAAATCCTTGGTGCCTACTTGCTTGAGCTTTTCAGAATCCTACATTAAGAGGCAGGCAGCGAGACTTTCTATTCAAACTATCCAGGGACTCCGTTCTGATACAGAAGTCGAAAGAATTTTTGGAATGGCTATTGATGTATTTAACTGACAAGTTCGAGCTCGAATATCATTCTGCTACTAGAATCAAGAAAATTCCTTGCTGCTCAGAGCAAACTGTTTGTCCTGCGTCAGTCCAAGTACTAAACTTAATTTGAAGCGAATTAATTAGAAGAAAGAAATTATTAACAGAACAATTCTGGCTAAGGTAGTTCAAAGTGTTTTGCAAGACAATTCAAAGATAGCTGGCAAGATAGTTTGAAAGATTTTGTTTATTCTGGCTCGAGTTCGAGTCCTCAGGCAGAGGATTTTTTTGGTTCCTTTTTTTATTAGTTTTTTCACTTTCTTATTAAAATTTCTTTGAATTTTAATTTAATTTAATTTTTACAAACTTATTTTATTTTTGTTTTTAGATTTTATTGTTTAATTATTTACTTCAATAAATATTTAGGAAGTTATTTTATTTTTATGTGATAGTTTTATTTAAATTTCTTTTAATTAGAAGATTTTATTATCCTAAAAAGAAACTCCCTTTTTCAATTTCATATAATTTTTATAAACTCTTAATTTTTTTTTTTTTAATTTTTTTTTGTAAATTTTTTTTATTTTAGATTTTATTGTTTAAAAAAGTAACCTTTGGTTTAATTTCTTTATTATTTTAAAAGAAAATATTTTAACAATTTTATTTAATTTTTAGAAACTTCTTTTATTTTTTTTGAGTAGATTTTTCCCCGTTTTTAGTGTTTTATACATTTTTTTTATTTCATTTAATTATTAGAAAACTAGTTGCTAAAAGAACAGAATAATGCTAAGACCTCCTCGTTAGCAGATGTTTTAATTAGTCTTTCGAAGACAAAAAAAGACTATGAGTAATTAAGTAAAAACACTTTCAAAACGGCCGCCGAAAATCACCGATTCGCCGATTAACTAAAGAAGTTCTACATCGAATTATGAAGCTACCCGAAAAATGGCAAAAGGTAATAGATAATAATGGCCGATATGTGCTTGAATAATATTGATTTTCAATAAAGAAATGTTTTTTTAGATTTATACAAAAATCCACGAAGATGAAAAGGGACACGAAAATGTTTGATAAACAGTAGTCAAACTAATTATTCGTGCAGAGATTTGCTCTGCAATGTTCGCAATGTTTTGCGTAATAACTTTTGAACGTTAATTTTTCACGAAAATATAGTTCAAATGTGTAAAAAAATATCATATAATTTAAAATTTCAAAATTTTGATTTAGAATTGTAAGGAAAAAAATTTAGTATGCAGCTTTGAAGCTCATTAAATTTCATTTAGTATAAACTACCGTTGATTTTCTTCAATATAAAGGATGAATAAATATAGTTTTGTATAGAAGAAAACGCTCAGCGCCATTGAAAAAAAATCTCAAAAATCAACGGTAATTTTTAGCGACTGAATACAAATTTTGAAATTTTTATTAAACTACATATTGAATTTTTTTATGTGTTGCAAAAATTTTCAAAATTGAATTTTTATAGTTTTTCGCGAGAAAGTAACGAATGAAAAACATTGCGAATATTAAAAAAAAACACTGTATTTTAACCACTGTATGTAACTTGAATTTATCTCGTAGATATAAAATTTGATGCTTATTAGTACGCTAATCGTTTTTTCGGAAAAATGTTGGGTTTTGCCCCAATCATGAAAAAAATGTTATTACAAATGCAATAAAATAAGAAATAAAATCCCATGTTCTGATGATAAAAAAATTTGGCAACCGATTTGGTAACCCTAGGCTCTTTGGTACCTAAAAATATTCTCGAGTGGCAACACTGCTCAAAACCACTTCCAGTCTTACAATTTTTTTTTCTTTTTGTAGTGTCAGATGGAACGAGTGTTTGCACTAGTCCAGTATAGTTAACTAAATTTCGTATTAAAAATCCATTAGAAAAGTTAAATTATTCGTTCGAAGCATCTGACGTGTCGCTTGTGTCCAGACGTGTTGAATGACAGCTGCAAACTCTCCGATCGAAAGCACAGCATTTGATTAGAATAAAGTTATTGTCGGCTGCCAACGAGGCATCAGGTACTGCTGGCCCTCTTAAACATTCACTGTCTCACAGCTCCAAAGCACAAGAACATACCGTGCGGTGCGTATACGTAAAAATTCACGAGCACCACCATAAATATGTTCTATGTAAGTAGTAAGTAGTAAGTGTAGATGAGTGTACATATATTCGCGCCAAATCGCCAATAACTGCATTTGACAGTTTTGACCTCTTAACCTACTACCAAACAGATATTGCCATGCACACTAATTCCCACAACAAATACACGCCTATCCCGCATTTGAAACATTTAAACTGGCAAACAAACAAACATTCGTTTAGCCTGTAGCGTTAGGGCCACGACGATGACCTCATTTGCCCAACGGCTAAAGAGTTGCGCTGAGGAGGCAACCAGGCAACTAGGCAACCAACTGCCGACAAATAGTTAGATACTATGCACTTACTGCCACATACCTACATACCAACATAGATACATAGCCAGGCTGTTCGGTAATGTCTTATGTAACGCCAAACGAAGACTTTCACGCCGCATTGACTGCGGTGGCACATTGACTACCGAATTGTTTTTTTTTTTTTGTTTTTTTGCAAGCTTGGTTTTGCAGCTGGTAGCTAACTGCTTGCTAACTTGTCCACCGCTTCACAAAGTTTTTGCCTTTCCATTAGATGGACACTAAATTTAATTAACTTTCTCGGCTTCTTAGCGCTTACTCTACGAGTGCATCGTAAAGAAATGCAAACGGCGTAGTGCCAACGGGTTGCCATCACAAGCAGCTGGTGAGGTGGTAATGTGAGAATAGTGGGGTGGCCGATGGTTGCTGCTTTAGGCTGCACGTAGTTGTTGGTGCCACCGAAATGTTGACAATTTCTATTGCACAGTAGCCTATAGAGTAAGATTTGTTTTTATTTTAATTGTTGCTTTCTTCTTTTGTCTTTGTCTTCTCTTTTTAGAATTTTGCTTTTGCAAAACGCCTTGGCTACTAACCAGCAATGTTCAGATGCGTAGGCCGGCCCACAGTAAATGTACTTATGAGTAATATGTTGTTGTTGTTATGCGTATTGTCATTTTCTTCAAAGGGTTAAAAGCAGGCGAAGTGGGAAAATGCCAGGGCGTGGATGCCGGTGCTGATGGTAAGGGATTTGGCGGTTTTCTAGTACTACATACATACATACAGCGACCAACTTGTGCCTAATACCTCTTGACTGCAGTTAAAGACTTTGTCTGGCCAAAGAGTTGACACACATATTAAATGTGTGTATTTGTGTAAATATTTATGCATACTTACATACATACATACATAAATATTATGGAAACATACCTCCAAAGAAATAGCTATCTCATGAAATGTATGTATACATACATTAGAGTGGTTCAAAAAAAAAAATTTTTTATTCAAGAACACTCCAATTTTTGTTATTTATGATAAAAATAGAGAAATGTATTTTTTTATTTTGAAAAAAAAAAGTTTTTAGAGGTCGCGCTGGTCGGTTTTCTATAAAAGCGCCGATGTTCTCAATTTTTTTTATTGTTTAAATGGAGCTAAAAATGTTGTTTTTACATGTAACTCTTATTGGGGAACATTCCCTTAATTACATACCTGTCTTGCACAGTTAGAACGGGGCCTAGTGCCCAAAAATATGCTTTCGAAAAGAGACTACTAAAATTAAAACGTTGATACTGAATGATTTGCGTATTTTCATGCGTTGGAACTTGTTACCAGGGTTTCTGGGATTGCTAATTATAAATTTCGAGCCAGTTTTTCAAAATTCAAAATGGCGGTTCCAAAATGGCGGTTCCAAAATGGCGACCAATTTTTTTTTTTATTATTGAATTCGTTCGAAACTCGGCACTCGGAAGTTTGTGAGGTCGCTGATTACGAACCTGAAATCAATTTTTAAAATTCAAAATGGTGGATCCAATATGGCTAATCAAAATAAAGCCAAAAATCTATTCAAAATTTACACTAATAGAAATATTAACACTGAATTAAATAAACGTGCTAAGCCAGCAGTTTAGGAATAAGTTTTATGTAGATTGAGGTATGTAGAAGAAGAAAGAGACAAGCAATAAATAAAAGAAAATAAAAACCTTAGGATAAACACAAAGATGAAGGTAAATTTAAATAATTGATATAATGACAAAGGTGCGGGTGAATATGTGGATGAAGAAAATAATGAAAATAGAGATCAGAATAAAGGTAAGAGAAAAGATAAAGATTAAAATAACGATAAAAAACCATAGAGGCAAAAATAGAGATAGAGGAAGTGATAGATACAAAAGTAGAGAGAGGGAAAATGATAGAGAGAAGGAAAAAGATAAAATTGAAGAATGAAATATGTTATGCTATGTTTTGTTATGATATGTTATGTTCGTTATGTTATGTTGTTTATGTTATGGTTTGTTATATTCTGTTATAATATGTATTTTAGGTTATATTATGTTATAATATGTTATGTTGTTATGTTATGTTGTTCAACACACTTCACCTTAACTCAATGCAGCTTACTCCAAATCACCTTAACTTTCCTCATATCACCTCAATTAATCTCACCTCAACTTATCTCATATCAACTCCTCTTGGTTCACCTCAATTCAGCTTAACTTACCTCACCCCAACTCACCTCATTTCATTTTAACTCAGTTCAATTCACTTCACCTGACCTCTCCTCAACTCACCTTAACTCAGCTCATTTTAACTCAACTAACTAAATCAAACCCAACTAATGTTATTTCACCTCAGCTCGCCTCAGCACTTATCTTAACTCATCTCACCTTAACTCAGCTTAGTGGTTAAATTTCAACCGTTAACCTGCCTTCCTTAAATGGTCATACTTTTTACCTTTCCCCTTACACTAAGTATTTGGGGGTCATTCTCACACCGAAATTAAACTGGAAAATTGACACAGAACGCCGGGTAAAAAATGCCTATGGCGCTCTGTATTCCTGCAAGAAGTGGCGGCTACGGCAGGGTACAAAGGTCAGCCTGCATTGCCATAGCTGCGGCGATCAGATAATATCCAACGGAAGCATTGAATTTCATCTGTCATCTGCCACCGATTGATTTCTTTATTAAGGAAAGCGCCTCACAGAGCATCCTGAAGTTGAGGGAACTTAAACTGTAGAAAGAGCGTATGTACGGGCATGGACGCATCCTGTACTCTTTCAACGATCCAAGCATTCACGATAAATCTACTAAATTTGTCCTTCACCTCTTTTCAAGAAAAATTTCGGCGCGATCTTTCCATCAAGAATGGAGCTTATTTTTACTAATGCGCAATAGGGAAAGGGATGTTAAATGAGCTAATGTGCGTGGGTAAGTGAAAAGGTGGTTAGTGTCTTCGGGCATCTTTTTCAAATTGGACTGAACAGTTTGACGCGCTACAATATCCAGAATGGAGTTGTGTAAAAGTATCGTGAGTCTCAAGAAGCAACTCGAACTCTCCGCCTAGGAGGACTTGTATAGTCGTTCTGATTCAGCGGATGCTGTATTCTTAATCCCAAGGCAATCGGGCCTAAGTGCTCGTGTTTTTCCCGACAAAGGCCTGTTGCTTTAGCGATATATTCTTATTAAGTTCGATGCACCCCATGAAGAGTGAATTTTTCACAATTTTTTTCTGCTTTACTTGCAATCCAAAGTAATTTGAACTTATTTTGACTAACTGATTTCTAAAGTAAAACTATACCTACTTTTAGCAGTCATATTTTAATTTTAGTGAAGATTTCTGACTTGCAGCGAATGTTACTATACAGAAAATAAAACCGGAATAACCGAACAGCCTAGTAGGTACGCACATACATATTTATGTATATCGTACAATATCTCCCACAAGTTTCAATTAGAACACAAAGAAACTATTTTCTGGGTAATCACTGCATATAAATAACTCAAAGTACACACAATGTGGGTGTGAATAAACATATCCACACAACTTTGTATATGTATGTATATACATAAACACATGTGCATATATATCTGTTTAAATATATGTATGTATATTCATCAGAAAGCACGTTTGCTCAAGTTGCACGAAATTGGCCACAAAGGTGAGAAGCAATAAAGAAAAATAATTTCTTAGTCTCAAAACGAAACAAAACAAAAAAAAACAGAAAACAGAAAACACAAACGTCAAAGCAACCAATTCATCATTTTTGTCAAAATGTGTAACAACAAAGTCAGCAACAAGCATACAAGCGGGCTAATAAAAGCATTGCCAAAAAAAGAATAAAGAAACAAAAAATTAGCCCAAAGGCACATGGCGCTGAGACTTTTGCCGACGGCTAGTGGAGACACTATGTTGTGATTTTCGTTGCTGCTGCTACATGTGGGATGAATATTTATGTGCTTTTAGGTGCATTCATATGGAAATACATACATACATACATACATACATATGTGGGCAATTCTGTTTGTGCCACAAAGGAGGTCCACTAAGTGGCAGCCAACAGTGAGCACAAAAGGTGCGAATACAGAGCCAATGTGCAGTCGTAGCGGCGACAGACAAACGTAAGCACTCATGAGTCCATGCGCCTTTACATTAATTTGTAAAACATACATATGTATGTATGTAGGTATATAAGTATACCGAAAAACATTTAAATTTATCTGTTTTACACACAACACGTTTTATACATACATTCACACATATCTGCATTAGGGCTGTACAAACAAATGTAAAGTCGGAATTTTAATGTTCTCAACACTAGGATTGTTCTACTTATACTGCAAAAATTTACCCTTGTTTTTATATTTTGAAATCAAAAAATATTTAGAAGTCGCTTAAAGTTTTCCATATGTTTTATATGAGGGGAAAAAATTTTATAGAAATGGTCTAGAACGGAAAACTCTGCTTCTATTTAGGAGAGTTGCTATAATAATAGCCAATTGTTTGTTTAACCAGTCTCCAATATTAGTTAACTATTTTTTATAGGTCAGCCAAAAAGCCCCAAAAGTGCTAAAGGAGAACCCAAACCAAGTTTTCCGATATTGATTTTCAAGAACTCTACAACATTTTGCTTTTTTGCCATATAAAATGCATGGAAAACTTTGAGCTCTTTGATCGATCTATAAGTAAATATTTGTTGATTTCAAAATAAACAAGTAAAAAGTATAACTTTCAGTGGCGGACGCACGGGGTGTGTTTTAATATGGCGTATATGTATGTATAATATGGCGTCTATATATTAAAACACCCCCTTGGGTCCGCCACTGACTGACACGTAGTTTAACCCCCAAAAGCCCCCCGCTGAATCCGCCCCTGATAACTATCGCCGTTCCTACTTCCCTTAAACTAGCTAACAGTCTATACCAGTCTTATTTATTGTTGTAAGTATTAACTTGTTGTATTGTTGTAATTATTAACTTGTTTTCGTATATCCGAAAATTAACGTTATACGAGAAGCCGGTGCAATTTTAGTCCGATCCCAAAATCCAAAAATTTATAATAATCTAATTTTTTCTCAGTGGCCATGGCAATAATCGATTTTGAGTCAATTAGCTTCAGTAGTTCCTGTTTTATCGCATTTTTTCGCGTTTCTGTAAAATACCGTTATATGGGTGGTGGGCGTGGAAATTTCCCGATTTCAAAGATTTTCAACAAATTTCTTATCTGGATTCTAAGCAAGGCTCGTACGGAGTTTGGTAAGGATTGGTGAAGCGGCTACTAAGATAGAGTATTTCATCATAAGTGGGCGGGGTCCCGCCTCTTTTCCAAAAATTTCATAAATATATTATTTTGCACTAAAATTCTACTTCACATACTGATTTTGAACAATTTGTATCCAATATTTACTGAAATATCACAGTTTTTGCATTTTCGAAAATACGAGGGCGTAGTTACAGTCGGATTACGCCCATTTTCAACAGCAACCTATCTTGGATAAAGGGCAACCCACATACCAAATTTCGTTGAGATGTCTCAATTTTTGCTCGAGTTATCGTGTACACGGCAGACGGACGGACGGACAGACAGACATTGCTTAATCGATACCCTGTGCACAAGTGCGCTCGGGTATAAAAACAGGGGTATATTTTTTCGATATAGAACAATCCCAGGAGGTGATAGCTTCAGACTTTACTTTTTCACACATATTTTGGGACCACCCAATACACATATATTAGACCGTATCAGAAAAAAAAAAGTTCGCAGTACACCTTCGGATCTAAAATATATTTGCGAGGCCATTTCTAAAAAACGAAATATTTTTTTTTGCCGGACGTAGGGGTTGCTTTATTTATATTTCTCATTTTCTCTTCGGCATTTACAAGTACAGTTCAATTTTAAAGTATTATATATCTATGTTCTAGTGGACCTCCGAATCCCAGATTTTATCGCCCCAGCGTACTACCCTAATATCACTAAATTAGAGCTCACAAGAAATCACTACACTTTTGTTAGGGAAGTATTTCGATTATTCCATAAGAACTATTAAAAATAAATAAAAATTGTTGCAGCATGTACCTATGTAGGTGTCACCGAAAAATTTAAAAAGGCGACCAATAGGTTCAGCCAAAAAAAAAATTTTTTCAAATTGGCTTGCAAAAAAAATATTTTTTTTGCTTAAAATGTGGCACGGTCTAATGTGCATACGTATGTGCATTCATTTGTATATAGTCATACAAACATATTTATAAACAAACTTGCCGGCTTTTTGCTTAATTTTTCAACATTTTGGGCAAGCTATGTATATTATTGATGCGGTTTTTGCTGCTACATCCATGCGTGCGCTGCGCCCAAAAAAAAATACCAAATTGCTGTAATTAACACTAGGCGGTGGCAACAACAACGCCTTGCTGAAATTTGGCAGTAAATCTATAGCAGGCAGACATCCAGTTCAGGCATAAATTTAAATTTTTTTTCTACAGTTTTTTGCCGAAGAAAATCACTTATTTCGTTTAAAGATTTGCCGGTATTATTTTGCTCACCTTTTAAGGTGAATGGAAACGGGAAATGTGCTACTTTTAATGTAGAAATGATTGCAAAGCTGCGTAAACATTTACGCATATAAACGTTTATTTGTTCCGCTGAGACTGGCGCCAAAAATTTGTAGTGGTAGGTGTTAAAGAGTTTTATGTACCTATAATTTAAATTCATTTACATTTAAACAACAATTATTTATGTAGGCTTGCCAAATAAAGAGAAGAAAAATACGATATGCCACAGCCGTAGCCGACTGATTGGAGATAAGTAGCAGCAATGTTCGGTTCCTAGTTCGTGCAACATAATAATATGTTTTTTCGGAAAATCTTTCTCTCGAATACTTCAAGGGTCGCCTCATAGGACGTTGCCACTGCTCATGCTTCTGCGTCATAGTGTGCGGTTTTCATACGTCGAGAGAGGACTTTGCTTCTCAATTGCCTGCTCAGTCCGAAGTAGCGCTTGTTGGCAAGAGTGATTCTCCGTTGGATTTCAAGGCTGGCACGAAGCCGTCTACTTTTTCGAGATTGTAACTGTCAACAGTGGCGTGAGTGCCGAGACGCGTATACTCTGACGGTTTGTCTGATGACAGCAGATGCTTTTTTCTGCTCCCATTCGACACCAGATCCATTCGGTATGGTTCTCTATCTAATCCCGAGAAGGCAGAACAGACGTAGCACTTGTTTTTACCGATGATGTTGGTGCCGTCGGCATACGCTCAAAAGTGTACGCTATTGTAAAAAAAATTTTACCTTAGCGGTTCAGTTCGCGCTGTCTGAAACCTCGTTTGATATCAAACGGCTCAGATACTTAGGTCCTTTCGAACTCTGACGATGCTGGTCATTTTGAGACCTTATATACGATATTAAGAAGGCTTATCCCACGTTAGTTGACGCATATGTCGGCATCGCCTGTTTTACGGATTTGGCATCGCCTGTTTATCGGATTTATCTCCTCCACTGCTGTCAGTGCTGTTATAATTCAGCAGAGCTGAAAAGTGCTACGTCTATGAATTAAGTATGTTCTGTACATTGGTCGGTAAGGTCTTACAGGAGTTCGCTCTGGTCTTCTGATATAATTTTGTCAATCCAGCTCTTCGCATTTACTAATTTCTAGTTCTCTCTTTGCAAAATGCAAAATGCATCTCGCTTTCCTCTTCAGCTACATACATATATAGATCCTATAGAGCTCGCGTTGCGTCCGATATGATATCCGAACTATGAATATTTTCAATTGCGACCACAGCAAAATTGATGGAGCAGAGTCACTATGATATTTGATCAGCTTATACATAGTTTAAGTGACTATTTTTTCGTCTAAAAAAATTTCGATGTCTCTTAAAATTTATTTGTTTACACACAATTTTATTTGAATATATTCCTTCAATGACCTTCAAACATATCCTGTTACTCCCGAAATTGAGCGTACGTCTCTTTTTTGTTAATATTCGCAATGTTTTACATGCTAACAATGTTTTGTTAATTTTGTATTAAAATATGGCTTATATTTTAGCAAACTCCATTTAAATCCAAGAATGATACTGTGTACAAAAATTGAGAAAAGTTTCAGCAAAATCGCGAACCTTTTAATACGAATTTTGTAGCCCATTAATTTTTCATATAATAATGTGTAACTATCAAATCTCTAAAACATCGCGTTCATTTTTGAGAATTTTTTTGCTGACTGCCCTACGCATTTTTCCCATATAAAAAATTTTTAAAATTCTAGATATCTATTCCTTCCGGATATTACATTTTTTCTCAACAAGCATTGAAGAAAAATTTAGGTCATATTATGAAGCGTGTGTTTTTTGTTTAACCCAAGGCTCGTCAGCTTAGAGTTCAGTTTGATGTTTCCAAAAATATCAGCTTGATGTGAAGTCTCGCACTTATAATGTCACAAGTAATATTTAGCAAAAAAAAATAAAAATATATATATGTATCTCTATATATATTTCATGATCGAATGATCGGATCTAAACCAGATTAGTATGGGACCACGTCTGGGACACTACCGTTCCGATGCAAAAAGAATTATCGAATTATCGGTTGACGTGGTCCGAAGTTATGGGGTAACATACATAAAAAATAAAAAAATAAAAGTAGTTATGTATGTCTGTTGCCACGTAGTATTTTTTAAATGGATTACATTTTTTGTTATTTCCATTCGTAGTGGAAACTCGGCATAACTCCCAAAGTAACGCACACACATTTTTTTCATGGCCAGCTTTGTTCGTTATGAGCTTTTTCTTATTTACGTTAATATCGTATATGTAATTTTATTTTGTACTATTTTATTTTCTAAACTTACGTTTATATAGAAATTTTGAATAATCGCAATCCATGTTGTTGCTGCTTCGGCTGTGTTTATTTCCGCTTTTTTGTTGAAATGTTGAAACTTTTTTCTTGCAATAAAAATTTTAAGGAAATTATTGGCTCACTCAATAAAATCACTTTGAATATTTATTGTGAAGTTTTTTTTTCTCGAACAACTTTTTTTATTCATATTTTTGTAGTTGTACTTTGTAATCATTTGCATACAGCCATTTTTTTTTTAAATCCACTGAAAAAATATTAAAAATTAATTTTTGATTATTTTTCGCTTTGAGCAGCATTGCTTAATAAATTGGGTTAATTTGCAAAACCTGAGCACTGAATAGGAAAAATAGGGTGTTTTGTCTTTTGTATGTTTGCGCACTTTCATTACAAAAATTAATTTTAATTTGGAAAAATATTGAAAATAATGAAGAAGGTTATTTGCCTGATTGCAAAGTTTTTGTTTGCATTTCGGCGGCTATTGCTGAGCACTCTCAGTTTATTATTTTATGTTTGCTTGCAAAAAATTTAGTTCACTTTTATCAAAACTCAATCACTTTTTTACAGCCCTTCAATTACTCATTGATTTTGTGCAAATTGTTGATTGCGTCAAATTTTGGTTATTAAGTATGCGCTCGCCCGACGGCACGTTTACAATTTTTTTTTAAGATTTTTTCAGTTTTTTTTTTAGTTTTTCATTTAACTTTAATTTTTTGCAAATTATTTTCACACACAAATCAGTTTCTGTTTATTGTTTTTTTTTCTCTTTTTTTAACATATTTCCGCCGCCTATCACACTGACATTTTTATCGGCTCTTTGTCGCTCTTATCAGCATCGCAAATCAGCAACAGCAGGTTTTTTCACTTGTTTTCATGTTTTGTGTAATTCTTATCTCATTCAGCGTCGCATCGCTGCTCTTGGCGCAGCGCAGTTGGATGTTGCCAGCACCACACACGCACAGGCGGCAGTGTGCGCGTCGCGACGCCACGGCATTGCGTATATGTTTCGCTGCTGGCGCAAGTTATCGGCGCTTATCGCGCGCTGCGACTGCAATAGGCGTCACAATTAATTATGACCATAGTTAATAACAACAACAACACCAACAAAAAGCACACTTGATGCCGCTGAAAACTTAGCAGGCGCGTTCGCTCGCCCGCCGCCCCCACGCGCGTTACGCAGATATAATTAATTACTTTTGTTGTTTTTTTTTTGCTATATTTTTCTTCAAATTTATTGTTTTTTTTTTTTAGTTTGTGTATTTACGCATCAATGAATTATTTAACGGAAGCGCGCAAAAAATTCAAAAGGAAGTAATATTTTCCCGCAAAAGTTTTTTTTTTCAATTTTACTCAACTTTTTAATTTTCAATAAAATGCATATTTGCATTTTCGCATTGTGTATTTTCTAAGCGCATTGCTGCAGTCGCATTGAATTGCCACATTTGATTTTTACGCTTGATTAGTTATGTGGCCAACGGCTGGCGGCTGTTGGCTGTTGGCGGCGTCCCTCAACAACACGCTCGGCGCGGTTGGGCGCTCAGCTGAATTGCTCTGAAGTACCTACTACATTGTACGAGTTGTTGCAGAATGTTGTTGCGCTTGTGCGTGCAGCTTGAATTACATTGGCGTATCCAGTTTGTAACTGAAATTTACCGTTTTATTGCATTGTTACTAATCTGGCTTCGATTTGCCATTTTATGCGAAACTTAATGCCCAGCAATCAAATTATCTTTTAATGGGGCTATAAGCTTTGAATCAATTTTGTATTGCTTTGAAGAAGATCTGATTTTTACTTATTTCTACAAATTATCAGCGCGGCCTTTCCGTTTCAGAGTCCCTATTTATGGGTACAGCAAGAAGCTGGGCGACCGACGGGAATCTATGTACACTTCTGACCCATATAAAGTTGGAGAAAGGATGCTGCGCTGACCGCTATTCAAGGGACCTGCTAACCAGGAAATCGTATCATCAGCCTGCCGACTTCAATGTCTTTCAAGCAGTGAACGTAGCCATAGAGAAGGTAGCTTGTAGAGTGAGGATCTATCGGGAAAGGTCTATAACTTCGTTGACAGCTTATCTACGTTGACAGCTAGTCGACGTTGAAAGCGTATATTAGGTGATGGCGAAGATGGGCAATACACCGCAGGAAAAATGCCCTGGTTGGTTTGTTTAAGTAAATTGTCCGTCTAGAGAAGTGATCAAGAGTGCAGGCAGAACTCCATAAGCAAGTGCAAAACCCTAGTGACAAGCAATTCGCAAATTTTAAATTTTGATTCCACAACTCGAGCGACCTACAGCCAATTGGCGGCTTTAATGAATTTCAGAACCTCATACAGAGCCAGACAGCTGCACTCTCCAATATTCTGAAGGAATAGTTTGCCGAGTGTCTTTGGCCTCATCCTTGCGAGGTCTAGACACTCTCACCTGCGGCAGAACTAGTTGAGGAGCAATCAAATGCTTTCGGCATGGACCCCAACGGCCAGCGCCTCGTATACGCTGCAGTTAGATTGTAGGTATCTTCTTTGCTCATTCCTAAGAGAGCTTTGGTTTTAAGTGGGTAGTAGGACACCCAGAACTGCCGGGTAATCCTATACAACCCTTTTGGTTAATGTCTTCCGCGTGGGACACATTCAGTGCTGAACCGCACTTTGCTAGTTCGTCCGTAAATCTCCATATGTCAGAGTAATTTCATATTGATCAGAAATATAGGCCTACTTTCTACTACAGTCATCCACTAGTTGAGATCTAACAGTGATAGAGGAGAGTGCCTGAATGCCTGCTTGGCTATCCGAGATGATATTCACCTGCGTTCTCGCGTGTACATTCTCTTTTATGTGCCCTACCGCCTACTTAATTGCAAACATTTCGGCCTGTAAAACGCTCGCATACTATGCAATGCATAATCTGATAGGTGAAAGGATAACTTTAGTACTGTATTGTTCAATGAAACCCCCAAAACCAAACTCACATTCACTACTGTGTCAAATGATATTGTTCGCAACCTGGTTTCTCAACGCAATTCAGGCAGCAAATATGGTGGGATATCGTAGGGCAGACGGTGTTCTAAACTGCAGCCACACGTTAAAAAAATTTCGATAGTCACAGAAGCACTTATAGTCGCCATTTTGGGTAGAAAAAGCAGACGCTGGTGTTGCTTCCGAAACCAAAAAAAAAAAAAAATAAGACCTTCCGCTTGTGGATCATAATATGTCTTGTGGGCGCTAAAGCGAATTATTTAAAACAGACAACTGCACATCACAGAAAGCGAATCCGGACTATCACCACAGCAGTGTAAATTCCGGAAGATAAGGTCGACTTTAGCGGCCATGCGGAACACAACTTCGATAGCCACAGGTCGCAGACAAGCGGTAGAAAGGCGGGGATAAACTTCAATTCTGCAGATTGTATGCACATTCTTAACACCTTATAAAAGCTAGGGGTGCCTGTCCATTTACGCAACAAAATCGGAAGCTACCTTCACAAAAGGGTCATAATCGACGATAGGCTCAGTTTTGGTGCACATGCAGAATTTGTAATTAAGAAAGCTTCAAAAATGTGCACCGCACAAAGAAAAAGTAAACAAAATTTGGAGTGAACAGTTTTCACCTGACACTAACAGAGGCCATTCACACAGAGGGCATTCGCAAATAGACCCCAGAGTGGAATAGCTCTTCAAACTCAATTCTCAACCTTTTGTAACTTATATCTTCGATCCGATTGCGATTAGTGCATACAAAGCTCTCTTTTAAAGGAAGAAACAAAAACCATTTAATATACATATGTCCAGAGGAGAGCTAATCACGCTTGCTTCTAGATTAAAAGGCTGTCCAATAGTAAAGAGCCGTCATTGTACTCAAGCTTTAAGAAAATATGGAGCAAGTAGTTCGAAATTATTAGTGTTGGGTAATATCGATACCAAAAGGACTTAGAACTCGATTCTCAAAAGTATCGGCAACACCTGAGTTTTAAAGGTATCGATACTGAGTACCTCAAAGTACTTAGTATTTACAAAATAACTCGAAAGTAGTCAAAATTAAAAAAAAAACACGGAAGTGGTCAGTACTCAAAACTACTGTGTTCCAATCATCAGTACTCAGGATCGATTCAAAGTACTTAGTATTAAGTTTCGAATAGATACTGAAAAGTAATGAGTTTTATTTACATTTACCGGTATTCAGATATAATGTACTCAATTTTAAGTTTCAATAGTATTCAAGTACAATACTTGTACCTAGTAAAGTTAGCCATTTATTTGAAGTAATTTGGGGTTAATATTTTAATGTGAATAAAGCACTGCCAGCTTGTGGGATTTCTACACTAAGCATTGAAATTTTAACAAAATGTTTATATTTAAAGAAAGTACTCAGCACACTTAAAAATATCCGATACTTAAAAGTATCGTTACCAGCGAACTCGATCCTCAAAAGTACTTGATGCTTCCCAACACTAGAAAATATTGACTTTTTTCTAATTATAGCAAATTATATCAAATTAGACGCATTTTGGAAGCAAAGTTTAATTTTTATGAAGGAAAAAGTGAATTAAAACGGTAAAAGCAGATTGGAAACATCCTGCATCCGAATGCAGGCAGTGCGCCATAAAAATAGTAAGGGTCTCTGAGCAGTGGTTCAAACTGAAATTTCATGACGTACTACCATTTATCGCTGGGCACTCTAATATTCTCGGGGGCTTCGATTTAATCCCTGACAACACGGAGCCTGGCACCACCTAGCTCTTTCTCAACGCACATCCCCTCAAGGGATGAGTAGACGGGGACAGGGCGAGGTATGTTGGGTGAAGTTAAAACAATAGTCATGTGATGAGCTTTCTTTCTAGAATCTCACCGCATAGCCTATGGTCACATGAGTACATACACATATCGTTGACAAAACAAATTGACCACTTTAAATTGAAGACGCCCCCTGATCGTTGCTGATCTAGATAAGTAATGAACAGAGAGCTTTTACCAATGTAGCCAACTAAACAAAATATATAGAAAGCTTAAAAAGGGGCATGCTCGCGAGTAAACTTTTACTCCTCCCGCGTCCATAAAAAGTTTAAAAAATTTACTCCCGGGTAATACATTTGATCATGGCTGATCTATATTATCCGATTCGTGGATATTAAGAACTTATCCATATTTTAAATTACTACCACCGTCAGAAGCTGGGTGAATATTTCACTAAGCAATGGCTGGCACGATTCGAGGGGCTTCAGTTGGGCAAAATCATGTTTTCTCAGAGAGTATTGCCAGGTATCTGCTTTCATTGAGTAGATGGGACAGCAAAGAACTTATGGGACTGCGGACTGGTTACTTTACGTGGCACAAACACCCGACTGTGATGGCGGAACAATTTTTGTGTCTCTGCCTGAGCTCTTTAACAGCCGACAATCTGCTGCGATTTACTGCTACAACATTTTGATGTAGTTACAAGTCCTCTAAAAGCATTTTAACCGTTATTTTACATGGAAACATCTTGTGAGCTTATGACACAAAGACGCCGACGACATCTTGTGAATACCCTTAATATCTTGGTTAATTATTGTATTTATGCATTTTTTTCTAGCCACAGTTCAGCACTAAAAAAATAGGGTGAAATACTCAAAAAAAATATAGATTGGAATTTTAAATACCTCATATTTCTTAAATTTATTTTGGGATATTATTTTTCTCGCCAGCTCAGTTTTTGCAAATTAACTACTTTTTTGTATTAAAAACGTGTCCTTTTGACTTTTTTGCACTTTTTACTTTTAGTCACATGCTTTTCACCTAAAGTTGCACAGATGAGATATTTTCTTTTAATTTGGAGTCCACATCGTTTTGAAAACATTAAAAAAAAACTATTTAAAATTATAAAAATCTATTTTGCCAACTTTTTCAAAAAGTTCACATAAAATGAGTTTTCTTCAAAAGCTAATAAATCTCGCATTTTAATAGATCATTTGAAACATTATGTGAGAATGCAATTGCAGGCAATTTCAAAAAATATGTAGAGAAAAATTTTACCGAATAAATATCACTTAGGCTCTTTTTACTATCGTCGAAGATTTGATTTAATTTTAAATATTTTTTTATCTTTCTTTGTATTAAATACACATTTTTACGCAACGTTTTTTTATTATTTTTCAATCACCAAACCACAAATTTTCTTTAACAAACCATTTCAGCTGTCTAGCATTGCTTTGATTACTCCACTTTAGGAAAGCTGATTCCTTTCAACTCGAAAATATGCAAAACTCGAAACTCGCTAATGTATTTCATAGAAATTTCCGACGGCTCCGCCAAAGAGAATTCCGGTACTAAATATTTTACTGTCTTCGGTGCTACAACTTTGCAATTTTTTATTATCTTCATAAAATTTCTTTAGGTGAAACCATACTTCATGCTTTCTGGTAGGTTGTCAGCACTTGTTATTTGTTTCTTCTTGCTTTGGCAATTATTATTGTTTTTAAAAATTATTTAACTATTCATTTTTGGTTTGTTTATTTTTCTTTTTGGCAATTCGCAACAATTGAGTCTTGCATTTATCCAAATATTTCAATAGTTAAATAGGTTAAATTTTTTAATTTATTTACATACTCATGTAGCTGTTTTGTGTCATATTTAGTTTCATAATAATTTTTATATATGTATACAACTTGAATTTTATTTAGCTTCAATCTCTTTAAGCTCTTCTTTCTTGTAGTTTTTTGTTTGACTAACATTTCAAACTTTTTATTTTTTGATATTTTGTTGTTGGCTTTTCACGTTTAGTTAATATAAAAACACCAAACATCTATGCCAATGATTTTGTTGACACACATTTTTTCCCCTAATTAAAAATCATCTCACAAATCGAAATTAGTATGAAATTAAATTTTTGCTCTGTCTGCACACAAATTAGCTCATAATCATAAATATTCATTTTTTAGCATTTGTTTTGCAATATTTTTTGTTTATGTTTTTTTATTTTAATTTTTAACGCAGCGCTTGTATTTTTTTGGCCATTATTCGTTTATTTCATACAAATAAATTCGTTTTTTAGAAAATTTTTGCACGAAATTAAAAAAATTAAATAAAAATTCAAGTTATTATTGCATTTATGGCAGCATATTTTTGTTAATTTGTTTTTGTGTTTTTTTACCCTTTATGATTTGCTCTTATTATTTCACTTTGTAGTATTTAGTTTTCAGCTACTATTTTTAAATTTTTGAAAAATCGTTTGTACTACTGAACATTTTTAGAGTTTTTATTTTATGTTTTTTTTTTTTAGTTTTGGCTACTTATTTACATTTTTATTTTTTTTTTTAATTTTCACGCGCATTTTTTACAACGTTATGTTGATTTTCAAAATTGCAAACTTAATCATTTTCACATCCTTTATTGTATTCTATAACTTTTTTTACTTTTAGTGTTGTTTATTTGCAAAATATGTATTTAAATTTTTTTTAAATAAATTGTGTTGCACTTGCCGTCTTGGCGAGTTGAATAACATTTGCATTCTTTACTGTTTTGTATAACTTTTTTTACCCTTAGTGTTGTTTTTTTTTTCAAAACATGTACTTTTGCTTTTTATAAATTTTTTAATTTTTACAATTTTGTTCGCTGTATTTCCTGCGCTTTCCACAAATTTTCAGCTGTTCATTTTCATTTCACTAATTTTTTTTATTAAAATCTTCTTTGCCGCACACTTAGTCAATTGAGTTTTCCGCCTTTCGCTGAATTTGTTTTTTACTGCTGTTTTCACACATTTTTACTTGTATGCCGAAAAACGCCGAGCATACATAGCTGACAGACAGCCTTAGAAAAAGCGCGCGCGTCAGCAACAACGAACACAACTACCGACGACAGCGCGCAACAGTTGCTCCCGCGCTAACAGAATTTGGAGTAAAGGCGAATTTTTTCTTTAGTCAAATATCAAAAAATCAAACAGCCGTACAAATGTATTAACTTTTCGTCGAATAAGCATCTTTGCAATTAAATTTTTGTTAGCGACACATTTCAAAATCTTTATATTTTCTTCGTTAAATACAAACGAGCAACACTGTCGTTTTGAAAAAGGTGTTTTTTTTTCATTAAATTTTGTTTCACTTGGCGTCTTGGCTGCGCTCAGCAAATGCACTTGCTCTTTTTTGGCATTTTAATTAAACATCTTTGTGTTTTTTTTTCGTTTCTTTACTGCGACGGCAATTATTGCTATTTCTACTACAAGTGGCTACTGCTGCCGCTGCTGGAGGCCTCGACAAAAAAATAAATCACGCGACACGCAAACGACGTTTGTGACGACGGCATAAACAAAACTGC
Organism: Rhagoletis zephyria; assembly: GCF_001687245.7. Taxonomy (NCBI): domain Eukaryota; kingdom Metazoa; phylum Arthropoda; class Insecta; order Diptera; family Tephritidae; genus Rhagoletis; species Rhagoletis zephyria. Next base: position 85,925 of record NW_016159122.1, read on the forward strand.
CAACACAAAATTGGCTCAAATAGCATCAGGCAAAATTTACAATACCGCACGAACCACCACACCAACACTAAGCGAGCGCATATTGGCAAATATGCATACATTTGTTGGGCATATGTACACACATACATAAATGTATCCACCGTACATGTGTCTCAACAACTTAAGTGTCGTTTGCTCGCTCACTCACTCACGTTTGCGCAGCACCAGCGGCATTCTTGTTTGTATGTATCGATGGAGCGATGGAGCCACGTGTGGGGCGCGAATGGAGTCAGATATAGCCCGATGGGCCATAGCGCAAAGCAAGAGCGCCAAGAACACACCAGGGCGCACTCAATGCCGATGAGTGCGAATGAGTGGAAGAGTGGCAGAGTGCATAACTGTGCAACTGTTATACCCCCACTACCCGCAACCACTTGCAACACACCAACAAGCAGTGACGATGTGGATGAGCACAAGCAACAGCTGTTGGATATTCTCACTCACTCATTGCAAGCACCCGAGAGCAACCCATCTTAGCGGCAGCATTTATCGCACAATTTGCAAACGGCAAGCGGCAATTGTCTACTAGTGGCATTAATGCTGTTGCTGCGAAAGGCAACAGCTGCACTCAGCAATGAGCACGAGCTGTCTGTGGCCTTTGCTTGGCAACATCAGCCATAGCAGCGGTTTGTGCAGCAGCAGCAGCATCATCAACAATTGCCGACATTCAAGCGACCTGAAGCAACCAAATCCAGGCTGCGCCATCATACGCCAACTCACGCCAGGCCACGAAACTCTACAGCGTCAGCGTCAGCGTCAGCGCCACTCGTTCGAGCACGATTTTGCAATTTGTGTACACACAATCGCCTTTACGTGTTGCTGACGATTTATTGCAGCATAGAAAATAGAAATAGCAGCAACAACGAGAACAACAACAATGGCAGAAGCAATAGCTGCAATAACAACACTTATCGCAATATTACGAGGAACAATAACAAAATTTGAGAAGCTGCTAGCTAGCTAGCTAGCTAGCTGGCAATTGCCCGTGAGACGTGCAACACATTTGGCACACTTCAACGCTTAAAGAAGAAGTCGCTGACACGGGCGCCCTCATTTACATATGTACATATGTATTTCGGAAGAGCAGCGTTATACTAGTTAAATTTATTTGGACTCGCGAGAGAATACCATACAAAAGTTGGGATTTCATATGGACGATACCTTCAACTGCTAAACCTTTACTCTCACCAAAAGGCGAAGGAAAACATTTTGGGTTATTTCATGACAAATAACTGCCATCCCTAAATTGGCCCGTCAGGGGCCAGGGAACTTTTAAAAATCCTCATGCCCATACAATTTGTATGAATCATTCCACAATAAGGTGGCGCTAGCACCGAGAAAGTGGTATTCTCATTTTTGACAGGGCGTTACGTGTTGAAGTTGGATGCGGAAGACGGAAAGAAAAGCCAAGCACGGCTCGACCAATCGGTTGGCGTCTTCGGACACGCTAAATCGTCTCCGGCTGGCATACTCACGTAGTGTGCGACTATGGGAACGGCGGTACCTGAGTCTTGCTAGGTCGTTTCGCTACATAATTGCCTATCCGCCGAGTCTTTGGACATAAGGCTGCTGGCACTCTAGTCATAGCGATGTGTGTGTGTTCGAAGTAAATACACCAAAATAGAGCGGTTCTTCAACCCAAGGCCACACATGAGTCAGCTGAAAGATGCCATCCGGCAGCGACGTCAAGAAAGCCAAGAGAAGACCAAAGATTATATATTGGCCCTACAAACGCTGATACGCCAACACCCGACTATGTGCGGAGAGGATCACCTGGAACGCATCTACGATGGCCTACGTGTGGAGTATCGTTTCGTATTCGTCAAGCGAGGAGAGTTTAAAACGATCGAGTAGCTGATGTATCTCACCGACGAATTCGAGCTTCTGAAAGGCGAGGAGGCAAGAAATGGCAGACAGCCAGCACACAGCCTAGCTCCCCTGGAAATGGAGAGCTACAGTAGACAGGAAGCCTGCTGGCGTTGCAAAAGGGCGGATGCGCCTCGGCTTCCGATCCCGAAGTACGAAAAGACTGTTCTGCTCCAGGTGCTGCCGAGATAACGTCCTCTCCAGAGATTGTCCTTGCAACGCTACCACCATTAAGCCACCCAGCAAAAGACGCAGCACCGGAACAGCTCCGATCGCCGCCGCCCCGTGCACACTAACACCCAACAAGGAGGAAAAGTAGATGGTCGCTACTATATTGATGTGATTGTAGAAGGTATGAGCGTGCGAGCACTATTGGACACATGCGCAACGTTCACCTACATCGACGAATCCATACGTCAACACCTGGAAGAGAGGAAAATCCGGCATCGGCCTAATCACCGAAATGTACAACTGGCCGATCAAACGTGCGTCTCCAACCTGTACACTTATCCCGTAAGGATAATGTATAACGAGCGAGCGACTATCACACTTGCTTCGGTACTCCCAAATCTTGCAGAACCCATGATTCTGGGGATGGACTTCCTCAGGGACAGAGGTATCGTCCTCACATTGGCACAACCATTGCCTACAGCCACCCCGCGAACAACGGGCGTCATGAACATTACAACAAGCGGACTGCCCAACGACGGCTCACCCAACATTGGGGACATCACTAAAAGCAACACCGTCCCCGTCGAAGGACTTCCAGATGGACAAAACTACACACTAGCGCTACTCGACGCATTCTGCAACTAAGCAACGCCAGACGTCGCCTACACCACCACCACATGAAATTCATAGATTTAAGTAATACTATTTCTGTAATAAAAATTAAAAACTAAATAAAATAAATTTCTAAAAATAATAGATTTAATATGATTCTATTTTACACAATAAAATCTAAAAATCTCAAGTCTCATTTAAGTTATGTTAGTAAACAGGTCAGGTGATAAGACATTTTGTCATTCGCCAGAAGATCTAGACCAACCAATAATAGCATTGCCGCATTGAGGCGTTGAAGCCAGGATCAGAAATTGGACGAATATATATATCGCTCAACAATGACTGGGAGACTTCGAACGGCAGCAGGTGGGAAAAAAATTATGTTGCCCTTACTAGAGAAAACTTAAGGGACTGCTGACTGTTAACACCTGACTATGACTGGCATACCTGGCCATCCTAGTTTCCCTTCCTGACTTGAAGACGAAAAGACAACGAAACAATTTTGGTGCTTTCGACTCTTTGAAAGGATTAGTTATGATAATTTATCAGTGAAAACCTGAACACTTTGGCCCTAAGTCGTTTGTTATGATTTATTCTAGATTGGTTAGATTTGAGAATAAATAGGAGGAACCATAAACCGCTTCGTATGACAGTGCGTTGAAATCACGGGGTTAGGTGTGCCAGTTTAGGCGCTCAAAGCCATTCCAAACAAATCTAACCTACACTCGCCGGATTTCATTAAGTTGTCACAAGGTATCAGATATGTATGTAAGTGGGACCTACCAGCGACTTCTACCACAGCGGCAGCATCATGAACATTAGCCAAAGGTACTTATATTTACGTACCAATAATTGTGTTCTAAGGGAAGGTATGTAGATAACTATTTGCAATGCAGCTGAATTACGCGTCGTACATTCCCAGCGGCCTGGACGCATTTTAAGGCAAAGTCGCTTAGAAAAATACCAAAGCAACTTGCACAATGATTAATTTACAAGACAACACTTGAATTATTTATAACCGACGTCAATGCTAAGAATTACAATTTAAAATGTGGGTACTAGTTATTGACACCGGATCGGACTGCGAACTGCTAACAGTTGTACTAAATGGCAGTTACATATGTATTTACATATCAAAATATACGAGTAAATATGTATGTATGTATAAAGAGAAATTACATAAATAATTAATAATGAGTACCTATATACATATCACTTTGTTTTATAGCGTACCTAGGTACGACTTCTCTAGCGACCTATTGTTCAGTATTCCGTACATTTTCGCTTGAATTTCAATTATGTCTCAGGCTGACAACGTCGCCGACATAAACAATGTCCAAAGACGACATGAAGTCTGCTAAATGACTGGCAAGCAAGTCAAAAAAAACCAATGTTTATCTTTTAATATTGTAAACACAAACATACAGGTGAATAAAATTAAGTACTTTTGTAAGGAATTAACGCTACTTGATTAGCTTAACAAATAAAATTCAAATCGAGGACGGTGTAGAACCAATGAATTATGTAGTATTTTTTGAATACTTTGCGTACTCAAGGGAAAAATATCGACAGCTTATTATACTGGCTTTATTAGCCAGTAAGTGAAGGTAAGAAGGTCAAGCCGCGGGAATATCTAAGCTCAGCGGCGGATACTTTGCAGCTACGAAGCTCAAGGCCAGTAAAAATAAAAATAAAAACTCTTATATTTGTATAGCATAATTAAAAAGTAAATAAACAGGAATAGAAGTGAATAAGACTTAAAAAAAAAAACATGACTAATATGAACACAAACCAGCTATTTGGAGTTAAGTGCACGTGAACGCCCATATCATGGGGATCTACCCAAAAACTGCAGACAAAGTGAGAAGCGCGAGAACACTTGTGCGAATACATAAATAAACTAGACAAATAATAAGCGAAATAAAGCGAATACCTAATAATAAGTCAGACGAAACCTATTGCCATCCCACACAAAAAATAGAATGCAAACACATCAACAGCCACAAAAGACGAAGAATTACGCAAATTTATGGAAAAATCCAGAATGGTACCAAAAAGTTATTAGAAAATTTCGAAAAGTAAAATCTGAATGAGGAAAGGCCCAAGTGAATCCCAAAATATTCCGAAATTTCTTTAAAAATCCCGAAAGAACTCGGCAAATAAAATACGATGAATTCAGAAGTCCTGAAAGAATCCAGAAAATCCCAAAAGTTCTTAAAAAAATCAGAATGATCGCGAAAAATTAAAGAAGAGGGATCTCACAAAAAGTCTTGGAAAGATCCTGAAAAGTTCCAAAAGTTGTTAAAAAACCATCGAAAAAAACACGAAGAATTTCGAAACTTCCCAAGAGGTCCTGAAAAATAAAGCACAAAGAATCTTGCAAGTTTCCTGAGGAGTTCCAAAAGGTATTAAAAAACTCCCGAAAAGTCTTGAAAAAATCTCATCCAGTCTAAAAGTTATTAAAAAATTTCGGGAAACAAAACACGACGAGTCCCGAAAGATCCGAAAATATTTTGAAAAACAAAGCATGAAGATGCACAAGAAGTCATGCAAGAAACCGTTAAATCCTAAATGTTCCTAAAATATTCCGAGACGTCCGACGAAAAATTCCGAAAATCCCCAGAAGAATCTAGAAATGCCCCAAAAGCTTTTACAAGATCTCCCAAAGTAAAATACAGAACAATCCGAAAAACTTGAAGAGTTCTTAGAAAAACAGAAATCACAAAGCATTTCATTTAAGTGGCCATTCCTAAAGAAAACAAGTAAGAAAGTCTAAGTTCGGGCGGAGCCGAACATTAAATACCCGGCGCAAGTATTAAATATATGTTTTTTCACCCTTCCGAAACCTTCCGCTAGATGGTAAGCCGGGGTGTATCAATTTTGAGTAAATTAGCGTCCTTCAATTTCGAAATATTGAAGTTTCAAGCATTTCTTAAATTTACCGTTATATGAGAATCGGCCGTTATTTTAGTCCGATTTCAATAATTTTCAACGTTTTGCTTACACGTGGCAAGTACAATAACCATACCGAGTTTGGTACAAATTGGTAGAACGGTTACTGATATACTTATATGTGATCATAAGTGGGCGGTGCCACGCCCATTTTCCAAAATTTTACCATAAACGTATTTCTTGGTAAAGAATTGTTGCAAGCATCAATTTTGAATAAATTAGCTTCAATATTTAATGATTTATCGAAGATTTTGTATTTCTCTAAATTACCGTTATATGGGATGTGGGCGTGGTTATTGTCCGATTTTAAAAAGTTTCGGCGGTTTTTTATGCTGTACCAAGGCCAACAACTGTGCCAAGTTTGGAAGAAATTGGTGCAGCGGTTACCAAGATATACACATGTAACCATAAGTGGGCGTGGCTACACCCATTTTCCAAAAATGTATAATATTCTTATTTTCCGTTTAAAAATTGTTGTAAATATCAATTTTGAGTGAATAATCTCCAGTAGTTACTAAAATATCGCACTTCTCGTATTTCTGAAAATTACCGTTATATGGGCTGTGGGCGTGGTTATTGTCCGATTTTAAAAATTTTCGGCCATTTGGTATGCTGTGCGAAGGCCAACAACTGTGCCAAGTTTGGAATAAATTGGTGCAGCGGTTCCTAAGATATACACATGTAACCATAAGTGGGCGTGGCTACGCCCATTTTCCAAAAATGTATAATATTCTTATTTTTCGTCTAAAAATTATTGTAAATATCAATTTTGAGTGAATTATCTTCGGTAGTTACTAAAATATCGCAGTTTACGTAATTCTGGAAATTACCGTTATGTGGGAAGTGGGCGTGGTTACAGTCCGATTTCGCCCATTTTCAATACCAACCTACCTTGGATTAAGGGAAACCTACATACCAAATTTCGTTGAGATATCTAAATTTTTGCTCGAGTGATCGTGTACACGGACAGACGGACAGACGGACGGACAGACAGTCACCGCTTAATCGATTTCTTTTTTCATCCAGATCATTTATGTATACATTTGTCTATATCTATCTCGATTCGTTTTGGCTGTTACAAACAACCGTTATGTGAACAAAGTTAATATACCCTTGTGCACAAGTGCGCTCGGGTATAAAAAGCAACCATAGACGCAGCTAATGCTCGTCCCAGGGATCCCACCGGGGGGTTTGATAAAGTATAAGCATTAACATAATTCAACCTCTTTGTCCTACAAACAGCTGCGACAATATGGGTCTAAAGTAATGTTATTTCTAGTCGTGTGGGTTCCCATTCGGCAGTTTCTAGTCAAAACTACTGTCAGGATCGAGAGTTACTGATTAGAAATCTTAAGGAGCTTCTTTGCCCCCCGTAGAACCATCATTAGCCCGAAGGGCTTTGCAATCCATAATTGGAGTAAAAGAATGACATTAACCACTATTGAGTTTTGAATATGACTTACATAGTTTAGTCTCCGGCGATCTTTCTCCGTTTTTCGCGCGGTGATGATTTTTTATCTGGCGTTTTGATATTTAACAACTCTGCATTGCTTTTCTTCCATAGATCCGAACAAAGGTTGCACACTTGCTAAATTATCCACACGAACAATGCCCACAATATGCTTATGACAAAGTTCGATTGAAAGATGAACACCATTGATCTGTACTTTTGTATATCTCTTTAGTAATATTAAATTTGTTTTTTATTTTAAGATGAGTGGAAATCTTCTTATTAAGTCCTTTTCCTTACCAAACTTTAAAAAAACTTGATCTTATTTTTCTGTATTCTTTAATGACCAACAGCGCCACCAATGCGAAGGGAAGTAATTTTGTAATATTTATTACGCAACTTAAAGGGCATTTATTGCATAATTAAAATTTCTCCAACCCACCCATAAGGATTACAAGACATCGAGCGCATAACTGCCTGCCACACGCGAGCATAAGGAATCAATTAATTTCCTATTAACGGGCAATGACAAACATAAAAAATTAATTGATAACACGCACACAAGTAGTATTCAAATAGCTGTTCGTTAACCTGTCTGTGCGCGCTTAAATTTATACATACATACAAAAGACTGACATAGGTAAATAGCCGAATTCAGCTCACTGTTGCCTATGGCGTATACGCAACATTGATAAATGTGCCACATTAAATACCAAGCTCAGTAGTTCTACATAGATTCTAGAGAACCGTTGAAAATCCAATACACAAGCAATAATCACTGTTGTAAGTATGTATGCATATGTATGTAAATTCAAAGCTTTAAAGCTGCTTTTCACGAGTTTTTGATTTTTTGGATTATGACACTCTTGCAGCAAATGTGCAATATATTGTATGTTTGCATGAAAGCGAATAACGAAGTCAAATCGATCAAGAAGTCATTTTTGTTGCGGTCAGATATAAAACACGCAAATCAAAATATAAAATTGTACAGATGGTGGGGACACGTCAAGAGTAGTAGACTAGCGATTTCGTCAGTAGAGCTGTAGACAACCGCATGTATTCGTTACTTAGACCATTCATAAATTAAATTGGAGAAAATACTTATTTTAGCCGGGGAGCGTGCAGCTGATGAAACGTCCATCGCCTGTGCTGGTCCGCCAAAGAAGAAAGAGAACAAATCGAAATGGTAGACAGCTGAGCGGCGAAGTTAATGAATTGTCAAATGTCATAGTGCCGCATAGATGATGATGGGCCGCACTGCCCTTAATTCATTAGACTGGTATTTAACTTCAAAACCAACCTCTGAGTATGAGGAACTATTTGTAGAGGCGCAAGTCGCTACATATACAAATTTGTTGAGAGTTTAATTTCCCACGTTTTTTACATACAAACTTAAAAAAATCATTTTTATTATAAATAATTTGCAAACAGTGTGAAAATTTTTAGCATTGTCGCGGTTTTCGCCATTTTTCAACAATTTCTGATAAAAATGCATAGCATATTCAAATGCCAAAGTTGTAGGGAACTTTTCTCTTTTAGTATTGGGTCTCTCCCAAAAAAAAACCTCAATAACTTTAAAAGATGGTGAGGTTTAAAAATACTGTAGCTAGTTTTGACATCGGGGGACAAAACGCCATCAAGGTTTTTTTTGGTGTTCGTAACCACTTCATGCACGTTTGGAAAAAATAGTTAGCAAAATTTTAGAGCCAGTTTTTTGAAGGAAAATATTTGTGCCGGATCAATATTTATATTTAAAAATTTTATAGCGGTTCTGCAAAAAAAAATATTTATTTTTTACCATATAAAATATGTATATGGAACACTTCACTTCAATACCGAGCGACATGGTTAAATAACCTGGATCACAAATTTTAATTTGGGTTTTGTTCTACAGACGCCACTATCCAATTTCTTTGTAGAATCGTCCACTGTTTCGAATTTCGAGTTAATTTTTTATTCTATGGATACGTTTTCGAGATATTTTCAATTTACCGTTATTCAGCTTAAAACAAAAGGCGGTGCCACTTAGTCACTTATATCTTATGAGCCAATTTAACAAACTGAAAATCGAATTCGACAAATGAATGCTAAGAAAATTTTCCATGCAAAAGTTGACTTGCTATCTATTTTGAGGCAAGCGATTTTTAAATCACCACGAGCGGTTTTCGTTGAACAATGATGAATCTATACCCCTTTTGTTATAATTACATTTATCATAACCTGTTTTCCTTTATCTTTATTTTTATCTTAATACTAACCTTTATCCTGATATTTATCTTTTTTATCCTTCATATAAATATTCACCATCCCTTTCATCCTAATAAAAGTAGTATTCAAATTTTCCTCGATTTTCATCTTTGTTTTATTCTCTTATATCTTTGTTTATATTCTTATCTTCTTTTTGGTTATATTCTTATCTTTATCTACATTCACCTAGATGCTGTGATAAGATTTCATGTGATGTAGTGAGTTCAGGTGTGGTGAGTATAGGAGAAATGTGGTGAGTTAAGCTGTGGTGAGTTCTGGCTTGGTTAGTTTAGGAGAAGTGTGGTTAGTTCAGGTGTGAATTAAGGTGTGCCAAGTTCAGGTGAGGTGGGCATATGAGTGGGGAGTTCTCTCTATATTTGTGTCTTTATCTACATACATATATCTAAATCATTTGCATTATAATTACTTTATCTTTGTCTTTTGTCCTAATCTTCACTCTTATCCTTATCCCCTTGGTCCTCATTTCCGCCGTTATCTTCATGGATCTTTGTTTTTATTTTTTACCTTTGCCTTTATCCTTTTTTCATCTACACATGAAGTCACCTTTACTTTCGTTCCTTTATTATCCTAGGACAAAATCGTATAGTATATCCAAAACAAAAAACATTGTCGACAATTCCCCCCTTGATGGTCCCTCACTTCCAGCTCTCCCAGTAGATCTTTTTCAATCGCAAGCCACTCTACTAAGCGCGTGCAGGATAGTGGCACTGACCTTCTTCGACAGTTCTGTTGGGCTCGATTTCAACGCCAAATTTATTTAGGGGATTTAACAATAACCCCTGCACAACCTTAAGAAAGGTTTTCTTAATCGCAAGGAAGTCCTTAACTGCGAACTTCGTGCTGGTAAATACTTTCTCTTACCTACCGATAATGCAAGCATTCTGAGCTTTCGATAAACGATTTGGACGAGTTCTGTTTCTTAGCTAAATGTCAATCTGCCTCTACGGAGAGATACATTTGAATAGTAACTATTGGAAATTATCGAAATTTTAATCGTTCGGAACCGAAAACTTGCACGAATTTAAGCGCTCTCTCCACGGTAGTAAATACATACATATATGTATATACACTCGCAAGTGCAAATGTATGTAGAGATATGTGTGTCACATGCCGCAGA
>NW_016159123.1:0-10944 GCF_001687245.7 Rhagoletis zephyria
AACAATTTAAATGACTAAATCGATAACAAAATCAATTATTTAATCGATTGTTATAAAGATAACAATATCCAGTATTGTATCGATAACAATATCGATTATTTTATTGATTATTATATCGACTACAATAGCGGTTATTTAATTAATAACAGCATCGATAACAATATCGATTATTTTATTGATTATTATATCGACTACAATAGCGGTTATTTAATTAATAACAGCATCGATAACAATATCGATTATTTTATTGATTATTATATCGACTACAATAGCGGTTATTTAATTAATAACAGCATCGATAACAATATCGATTATTTTATTGATTATTATATCGACTACAATAGCGGTTATTTAATTAATAACAGCATCGATAACAATATCGATTATTTTATTGATTATTATATCGACTACAATAGCGGTTATTTAATTAATAACAGCATCGGTAACAATATCGATTATTTTATCGATAGCAATATCGATCATTATATCGATAAGAATATCGAGTTTTATATCGATAACAATATCGATCTTCATCCTCATCCTTTTGTTCATATTTATCTTTATTTTTGCATATTCCTCTTCACCTTTACCTTAAAGTGTTTAAATTTACTTTGATCTTCGTTTTTGCCTGTACCTCTTGGCATCTTTGTTTTTGTTTTTATTCTCAAACCGCTAAACCGCTGAGAACCATTTCCATGTGCATTATTCACCTTGAATTTGACAATTTACTCCCAACCAACCAACTGCCGCTAAAGAAGTTTCACTTCATAAATTCAAGAAATGTTCTTACCCTTTCAGTTACCCTAATTCTTATGTATCTGTCATTGTCTCCATTTTCGTCTTTATCTACACTTTTGCCTTCTTTTTTTTGACTTCATCGATATTATTTATTTCTTCATCTTCATATTTATCTTTATTTCCAAGCTTAATTTCAAATGTGTAGTGAAACAACAGGCGAAACATGTCAAATTGAACATGTTGCAGCAACATCTATACACAATTCGAAAATGTTTAAACGACGGTTTTGGCCGTAATTTTCAGCCAATTGTGAAACCATAAAAACTCAACTACTCACTACTACTACTACGGAAAAATGCCTTTCCAACGGTGTTCTTGGTTTTGAAATCGGTTCGGTAGAACGGAGACAAAATTTATGTTGGCGTATTAATATATAGATACCTACATAAAATTATAGCCGTTTTCGTTGTTCTTCGAGATGAGAAAAATAAATAAAAGCTTGTCAAATTAGGGTAAGTGAAGGGCCAGTGCAGGTAAACGTAATACTTTCTCTGACAATTGATAATAGCTACACAATTTTTAAGGCAGGTATCTCTAATGTGCAGGTATGTTGAATGCATCTATCGAAGCAGTTTCCATATAAATAAATAAAATAATGCCACTGATGCGCATTTTGGGGCCGGTATCTCAAATGGGCACTTAAGCATAAAGGCAGCAAAGCAAAATATACTGTATTCATAAAAATAATTTTGGCCGCATAAATCGGCCAAATATCCCTATGTGCGTTGGGCGACTTAAGTGTCAAATTGGCACTTTTTGGAGATCGATGCCCCCTGACACCGACTTTTTAGAAATAGGCTTATTTTGCAACTTTTCTTAAAAATCATGCGACTTTTGCCCCTTTTCTTTGATTAAAAGTTCTATATACACATTTTTATAATTTTTTCATAAAATATATTTTATTTCTTACATATTTAAAAACGCGTGTAGTATTTACTTTTCAAAGGCGCTTGAAATTTACATCTCTGGCACGATTTAAACTGATTTCAACCTTTTTATTATATCAAAATTTGTCCGCAAAAATGTCCACAAATAGCAAGAATTAGTGTGCCTTTCTTGTAGCTTAGCATTTCTCCATATTATTTGTGTTAAATTAAGTTTCGTAGCTCCGGGTTCAAACAAGTAATCTGCCATAATTCATATACAAGCTTAAAAGGCTAAACTTTGTTATAATAATTGTTATCTACTAATGTAATATAGTTGTTATGTTATATTGATGTAAGTACTTTTTTAACTGCAATTTTCTTTTCATAATAAATGCAAAATATGAATATGGCGTATTTTTAATATATCCCTCATCAATGGGTTTTTATTTTAACAGATTTTTTTTTTGCCGAAAATTATCTCAATTAGCAATTTATTAAAAAAAATGCGGCATACTCCTAGATGAAATAAAGTCGAGTTTAATGTAAGATGCAGCTTTTTTTTAACAGATTCCATTGCTACTACTACTGGCCTAAGAGTTGATTTTATTTCGAATATGAATATGCCCCAATAAGTTTCGAGAGGTAAAATAATGAAAGTTTTTTTTTATAAAAGATTTCAATTACTTGAAGACACTCTTTTCGGCTGTGACACTTTTTTTGCGACTTCCGAAAAATTTTTAGGGCGTCATGACCTAGCCAGCGTAGCAGCTGGATTTTAATTCGCTGCACTATGTCTACAACGTTGTACAGGTCATTCAGCCCATCGTTAAATCGTCTGTGGTATTCGCCTCTCCTCTACGCGCAAAGGCCCGTAAATCTTTTGCAGAATCTTTCTATCGAAAACTCCATGAGCCGCTGCTTCAGAAGTTTTCATTGCTTTTGGATAAAATTTACTAAATACGCCTTTCATCTGTAAACAGCAAGCATTTCTTTAATCCCAGCAAATTCCACAACAAAACGGCATGTTAATCGATTTAATGAAACGGACAACTGAAATGCATGTAACTCTCTCAAAACCACCATACTAATTAGATGTTTGAAAATATTTAATTTCAAATACATATGTATGTATGTATGAATATATGTCTCTGCATCAAATATTGATGTAGGTGCATCTACTTGGATAAAAGTTAACAATAGCAGTTGTCAATGTCAGTTGCGGTAGTAATTGTTGTTGGTTGTCATGTTGCAGTGGGGTTCGATGCTGGCAGGCTATCGGGGATGTTGCAGTGACCACACTTTGTGGTTAGTTTATTTCAAATAGCGTATCGCAAATGTGGCGTTTTATATATCTTTAGAGTGATGAGTCCACCCACACACAGGTTATGTAGCATTGCCTATTGCTATGTACACAGGTGGTTATTTAAAAATATTATGTCCTAGTAGGCTTGCACAATCAGGGAATGGAATGTTTATGATACTAATTTTTCGAATTTTTTAATATGTATGTCACCGGTTTTTACATTTGAATCTGACGAGATTGTGTGGTTGAAGTGATTTTTATTTTTTCTCGAAATTATTTAGATTTAAGTAAAATAATTTAAATTACATAAAAGGAATGCTTGACAGGTGTCCTTATGTGGCATCGTCAGTTAATTTAAATTAAATTTAAAGCAGTTTTTATCTTCTCTCGGAAATGAACTCTTCTTATTTCAAGCTATTTTCGATATATTTTAGCGAAATATTTCTTACTAATGGTGATTTCGTTTCTTCCAAAAAATATTGCCCTTGTGTTTGATGTTACACTCAGGGTTGCCACTTTGGTAAATTGTTACCAAAATTGGTAGAACAAATTTGGGTTGGTAAAAAGGTAAATTTTTTCTCATTTTGGTAGATTTTTGATGAACTTTCCGTTCCCGATTTATTTTTCATAGTTATGTTTAAATATATTATAAATTTCTTTGCGTACTTTTTTATAATTACATACGTATCCCGAGGAGCTTTTGATTGCCTAAATATTTTAAATGATTATTTAAAAAAATAAAAAATAAATCAACGCCATTTTTTATTAATGGCAAAAAAATAAAAAAAAATCAACGGGAATTTTAAGCAGCACATTGTTGGCTATACTCAAATAGTATTTGCTTTAAAACTCCATACCTTAAATTGTTCTAAAAATTCAGAGTAAAAAACTCGAAATTTAGACGAAAATTTTGCAAATTGTTGTATATAGTTTGAATCCTCGATTTTTTTTTTTGGATTTAGTTAAAGCAATAAAAAATTTTTACTCGAAAAATATTGCGAATATTTAAAAAAAAAATCACTTTTTTGAGTCACAGTATTTGTCTATAATAACTCGAGTTGAAGTTTTTCAAATAATGAAGTTTCATTGTTGCCTTTAGTTTCATCACTCCCGCTTTTGGTTGAAGGAAGGTATATGCCAATAATATGTCTCAAATACCGTATAACTTGTTAAATAAAAAGTTCTTAAAAACAATTTTAATTCTTATTGAAATAACTAAAAAAAAAAATAAAAAACTATAGTTTTAATTGAAATAAAAAAAATAACAATACTATACTTTTTGTTAAAATAATTATAAAAAAGTTATTGGTAGATATTTCCCAGATTTGGTAGTTTTCTTCAAGTGGATGGTAAATATTTTTTTTGTCAGTGGCAACCCTGGTTAAACTCAACCGTGCCTTCTTGTTCTAGTCTAGCTCACGCATTTCATCATATTATCGCTTTAAGCAACCATCTGATTTGCAGGGCAACCATCTCCCCTGCCAAAGCTTCAAAGGGCAGAAAAGGCGCCTTTTTTGCCTTATTATTATTATGTATTATTATTGTTGGGGATAGAGCACTGCGACCTTAAGATCTATTGTGCCCCCTTCATGCACTATAGTGTGTCTATTAATCCAGTATCTGAAAGAAACTTTAGTATAGAACCTAAGTCTACGGATTTCACTTCGCCTTTGGTTATCAGATGTTCACCCAGGTGCCTTTTGCGTTTATGCATCAGTGCAGGACATTCTTCTAAGATGTGCTGTGCAGTCTCGTTTTTCATCCTGCAAAATCTGCATCGCTCAGTCAGGTGATAGTTCAGCCTGCAGTGTCCTGTCAGGATTCCTGTAACAATTCTTAAGTTATTCTTTGATAAGTTCATACATTCCTTGAAGCGTTTTAGGTTATTTGTTCCTAAAAGTGCTTTGGACTGCTCTAGACCTGGTAGATTATTCCAGTAGTGATTCCTCTGAGTATCTTCCTCTAGCCGAACTAGTTCAGAGAGTGCCCTTTTTCAAAAGCCGCAGAAAGGTTTTGAACCGGTGAAAGGGGTTGATGCACCTTTCTTCGCTAGTTTATCGGCAATTTCGTTTCCTTTGATACCAATATGTCCCGGAATCCAGAGAACCCAAACCCGATTGGTCAGACCAAGAATATTCAGCTTGTCGAGGCACTCCATCACCAGTTTAAATGTTACCTGGTGAGATCTGAGGGCCTTGGTAGCCGCTTGGCTGTCAGTCAAGATTTTGATATTCTGATTCCGGTAGTTTCGCTTGATATTAAAGTCCGCGCATCTTTCTATGGCGAATGTTTCAGCCAGGAAAATAGACATATGTTTCCCCATGCGTTCCGAGTATCTTAACCTCGGTCCAACTTTTTTGCCTTACAATAGTGTGAAATTTTAAAAAATGAACACAAAATTGTCTGCAAATTAGTAAACTAGTTAGAAAAGTCTCGTTTTATGGGATGGGAAAAAACAACGTATTTTTCCCTAAGTTTACGAATTTTCATACTTTCCCGGCTATTCGCGGCCACTATATCTTATCCGATCGCTACCAAATTTTATATTGGAAGTATTAAGGCTAAAGGGATTCTTCCTACACCCATAGAATTTGTCTTAATAAGTTTTGATTTTAAAACTATAGCAAGTGATTATAAACAATTTATGAGATCTAAAATGAAAACCATGGTGCGGACGCAATAGAATTGAAGTGATATATGTAAATACATAGTTCACTACATTTAATTGACAAGTACCAGGTTGACCGAGCTTCGTCATTTGGATAGCTTTAAAAAATATTTAGGAAAACAAAATTTGGATTTCGATATCTATTAAGTAATTTTCTTACTCTAAAATTAAGGTGACAACCCTATTCCGAAATACGCTGGAATTAATAGTACATATCATGATATCATATTATGTTCTGTGCATACATACAGAATAAAATTATAGTTTAAAAAACTAAAACCTCGTTATTATAATTTCCATTCGTACTGTCATCAGGTGTGTAGGTTAGGTTAGGTTAGGTTAGAGTGGCTGCCCCGCGCAGAACGCGGAGCACACGTGGGCTGGAAAAGCCCGTTGTGATACCACTGGCCGAAGCCATTTGTTTCTTTCCCTCCCTTAGTAATTGAAACACCGAGTGCGTTTTATATAGCACAAAAATTCGAGNAGAAACTTTAGTATAGAACCTAAGTCTACGGATTTCACTTCGCCTTTGGTTATCAGATGTTCACCCAGGTGCCTTTTGCGTTTATGCATCAGTGCAGGACATTCTTCTAAGATGTGCTGTGCAGTCTCGTTTTTCATCCTGCAAAATCTGCATCGCTCAGTCAGGTGATAGTTCAGCCTGCAGTGTCCTGTCAGGATTCCTGTAACAATTCTTAAGTTATTCTTTGATAAGTTCATACATTCCTTGAAGCGTTTTAGGTTATTTGTTCCTAAAAGTGCTTTGGACTGCTCTAGACCTGGTAGATTATTCCAGTAGTGATTCCTCTGAGTATCTTCCTCTAGCCGAACTAGTTCAGAGAGTGCCCTTTTTCAAAAGCCGCAGAAAGGTTTTGAACCGGTGAAAGGGGTTGATGCACCTTTCTTCGCTAGTTTATCGGCAATTTCGTTTCCTTTGATACCAATATGTCCCGGAATCCAGAGAACCCAAACCCGATTGGTCAGACCAAGAATATTCAGCTTGTCGAGGCACTCCATCACCAGTTTAAATGTTACCTGGTGAGATCTGAGGGCCTTGGTAGCCGCTTGGCTGTCAGTCAAGATTTTGATATTCTGATTCCGGTAGTTTCGCTTGATATTAAAGTCCGCGCATCTTTCTATGGCGAATGTTTCAGCCAGGAAAATAGACATATGTTTCCCCATGCGTTCCGAGTATCTTAACCTCGGTCCAACTTTTTTGCCTTACAATAGTGTGAAATTTTAAAAAATGAACACAAAATTGTCTGCAAATTAGTAAACTAGTTAGAAAAGTCTCGTTTTATGGGATGGGAAAAAACAACGTATTTTTCCCTAAGTTTACGAATTTTCATACTTTCCCGGCTATTCGCGGCCACTATATCTTATCCGATCGCTACCAAATTTTATATTGGAAGTATTAAGGCTAAAGGGATTCTTCCTACACCCATAGAATTTGTCTTAATAAGTTTTGATTTTAAAACTATAGCAAGTGATTATAAACAATTTATGAGATCTAAAATGAAAACCATGGTGCGGACGCAATAGAATTGAAGTGATATATGTAAATACATAGTTCACTACATTTAATTGACAAGTACCAGGTTGACCGAGCTTCGTCATTTGGATAGCTTTAAAAAATATTTAGGAAAACAAAATTTGGATTTCGATATCTATTAAGTAATTTTCTTACTCTAAAATTAAGGTGACAACCCTATTCCGAAATACGCTGGAATTAATAGTACATATCATGATATCATATTATGTTCTGTGCATACATACAGAATAAAATTATAGTTTAAAAAACTAAAACCTCGTTATTATAATTTCCATTCGTACTGTCATCAGGTGTGTAGGTTAGGTTAGGTTAGGTTAGAGTGGCTGCCCCGCGCAGAACGCGGAGCACACGTGGGCTGGAAAAGCCCGTTGTGATACCACTGGCCGAAGCCATTTGTTTCTTTCCCTCCCTTAGTAATTGAAACACCGAGTGCGTTTTATATAGCACAAAAATTCGAGAACGTTCGCCGAGTTCAAATCGGCTAAACAATCTACAAAGTACTTGTTGAAGAATTGGTTGCGCATGTTGGACAGGGCGGAACAGTGGCAGAGATAGTGTTCGATGGTCTCCACCTCCTCCTCGTCTCTGCAACTGCGACAGAAATCGTTGGTGAGGTATCCCAACCTTTTTCCGTGTGTGCCCATCAGGCAGTGTCCGGTGATTACCCCGACTACTAATCTGAGAGAGGAGCGGTCCAGCCGGGTGAGAGCTATGGATCGCTTTACATCAATCTTTGGCCATATTTGCCTGGTAATATGGCAGGTGGTTTCCACAGCCCATCTTATATTTACCACCTCAACGAGTTTCGCCTTTAGTCTGTGTTTGCAGGATGTTAGAGGTATGCCCGCATTCGGAGCAGAATTAACTACAGAAAGTTCCGTCCCACTCCTTGGCAGCTCGTCGGCTAGGCAGTTGCCAGGATGTCCCTGTGTCCAGGGACCCATACAACAGTCAAGGAGCATTTTGATGCCAGCAGGTTGAGAGTATTTCTGCATTCGATGGCTACTTTGGACGTTGCTTCGTTAGAATTGAGAGATTTGATAGCAGCCTGGCTGTCAGAATAGATAGAGATAGGCCGTCCTGGAGGGGCGGAGGTTATAAGCCACCGAGCCGCCTCCATTATGGCTTTTAATTCCGCTTGAAAAACGCTGCAATGGTCCGGTAAGCGAAAACTGAGATTTAGCGCGAGTTCGTCAGAGTAGATCCCGCTACCCACTCTTTTCTTTAGCTTGGAACCATCTGTATATTTGGCCGTAGACCCTGGGTTCAGGTCTGTGGCCCTTTCCCACTCATTCCTCTCTGGGATTCTTGTGGAGAATTTGTTATCTAAACAGAGTAGAGGAGTGGTATAATCTATCTGTCGTAGATTATCCGGTAGAGTTTCAAGCACTTTTGCGTGCCCGAATCTGAGGTCTCTCCACGGCTGGATTGTATTTAGCCTGGCCGCACTACAGCCGGCCTGAAATTTGCCGTAGAGATCTACAGGTGGAAGATTCAAGATTATTTCCAGGGATTTGGTGGGTGTAGTGGGCAGGGCTCCCGTGACGAGCATGGCAGCCGTCCTCTGCACACGTTCCACCTTGGCTCTGGATACGGTGTTGTTTAGAGCAGGCCACCATACGGTGACCCCGTAGAAAAGGATGGGTCTTATCACAGCTGTGTACATCCAGTGTACTATATGTGGTTTTATTCCCCATTTTTTGCCTATAGCCGTTTTGCAGGCATACAGGGCAGTATTGGCCTTCCTGGAGCGGTCTTCAGTGTTTCGCTTCCAGTTCAGCTTCCTGTCCAGAATAACACCAAGGTATTTCACCTCGGTTGAGAGAGTGAGTGCCACCCCGTTTAGGGCGGGAGGTTTAAATAAGGGAGTTTTATACTTCCTTGTGAAAAGTACCATTTCTGTCTTGGCAGGATTGACACTAAGTCCTGATGGACCTGATGTTTACCAGACCGAGTGCGTTTTGCAACAACTCACTCAGGACCTGAAGATGTTTGCCCGTTGCAACGTCATCGGCGTACGCTATGACTTGACAGCCGGTGCTCTTTATGCTTAGAAGTATGGTGTTCACTGTTAGATTCCAGAGTAGAGGGGAGAGAACGCCCCATTGGGGGGTGCCCCTGGTCACATACTTTGTAATGGAACCATCCCCTAGTTCTGATAGAATAGTTCTCTTTCCGAGAAGGAGCTCAACAAAATCCACCAGACCTCGCTGTACGCCCGCCATAAGAAGGGAGTTAACAACAGACTTCGGGTAGACGTTGTTGAAAGCACCCTCGATATCGAGAAAAACTCCGAGCGTGTATTCCTTTAAGGCCAATCCTTTTTCAATCGTCGCTACGATTTCATGGAGTGCGGTCTCCACGGATTTCCCCTTGGAATATGCATGCTGATTCGAGGAGAGGTTGTCAGCTTTAATATTCCGTCTAATATATTCGTCGATGAGCCTCTCTAGAGTTTTGAGGAAGAACGAGGTGAGGCTTATAGGCCTGAAATCCTTCGGTTTCACATGAGCAGCCTTGCCTCATTTTGGTATGAATACAACCTTTGCCTTTGTCCACTCGTGTGGTATGTGAGTCAGAGTTAGGCAGGCTGTAAAAATCTGAGAAAACATGGGACACAGTATGTCCTTAGCTTCCTGTAGTTGAGCGGGAAAGATTCCGTCAAGGCCAGGAGATTTGTAGGGCTGAAAGGACATTACAGCCCATTCCACCCTCTCCTCACTAACGATGTCCCCAACGGTATCACCCAGAGACAAGTAGGTCCTAGGACCGGGCGAAAAATCGGGGGTGTCATCTGAGCAGCCCGGGAAGTGAGTGCTCATAAGGACCTCCAGCATTTCGCTACATGATGTCGTCCAGTCACCGTTAGGCTTCTGGATAGAGTTCATACTTGAAGAAGATTTTGAGAGAACTTTCCTCAGCCTGTTGGCTTCAGAGTTCTCTTCTATGTTGTCGCAGAAGTTTTGCCAAGATTCGCGTTTCGCCCTCTTTATGGCCTTCTTGAANACCGGTGGGCAATGCTGAACGAGACCAGCTTCTGGACTCCGAACCGGAGGAGGAGGTTACTGACATCACAGTCATTGCCGCCGCCGAACGGGAGGAGCTAGAAGCGATGGACATCACCGACTCTGAGGATGGTGCAGATCCTACAAATTAATCTGCACCATTCCAAGGCAGCCTCGGCTGCCCTTCTTCTTCGCCTCAGCAATAAAGCTGAGGACTTGGTTCTGGTCCAAGAGCCTTGGATCGTTAGTATCTGACGCGGTTTCGGGTACACCCGTTGGTAGGTCCCCAGGTCCACTCGTGGTGTTTCCTGTGGACCCCGCGCTGTCTGCCACCGATGCCGACTCGGAGGCGCCAGGTCCGCTCGAGGCGTTGCCTGTGTTGTTGGCCTCTTCGTCGGTAGAGTTATCGGGAGGAGTGGGTCCGCTCGAGGCGTTGCCCGCCTCCTCCCCTTGTTGGTCCATTTTCCGGTGGATTTTCACCGTGATGGAGTAAAAGCCGTAGCTTATTACCCCACCACAACCCTCGAGCACTGGGACGGAAGCATCGTTGATGACAAAGCCAATAAAAGGCTGCTTCCCCTTGGTCTCGCCAAATCGGACTATCCTCCAATCACTTGTGGGCAGTCCTTCGTTGCCCAGTCGGATAAAGTCAAGAATCTCCTCCGGCTTTGATGGTTCAGCTGGGACCCAGGCCCAGGCTCGCGGCCTGTTAGGGATTTCATCCCTGTGAACAGCAACTAAGTCTGCCCCGG
>NW_016159123.1:11124-27616 GCF_001687245.7 Rhagoletis zephyria
ACCTACCAACGGGTGTACCCGAAACCGCGTCAGATACTGAAGTGGTTGAAGTGATTTTTATTTTTTCTCGAAATTATTTAGATTTAAGTAAAATAATTTAAATTACATAAAAGGAATGCTTGACAGGTGTCCTTATGTGGCATCGTCAGTTAATTTAAATTAAATTTAAAGCAGTTTTTATCTTCTCTCGGAAATGAACTCTTCTTATTTCAAGCTATTTTCGATATATTTTAGCGAAATATTTCTTACTAATGGTGATTTCGTTTCTTCCAAAAAATATTGCCCTTGTGTTTGATGTTACACTCAGGGTTGCCACTTTGGTAAATTGTTACCAAAATTGGTAGAACAAATTTGGGTTGGTAAAAAGGTAAATTTTTTCTCATTTTGGTAGATTTTTGATGAACTTTCCGTTCCCGATTTATTTTTCATAGTTATGTTTAAATATATTATACATTTCTTTGCGTACTTTTTTATAATTACATACGTATCGAGGAGCTTTTGATTGCCTAAATATTTTAAATGATTATTTAAAAAAATAAAAAATAAATCAACGCCATTTTTTATTAATGGCAAAAAAATAAAAAAAAATCAACGGGAATTTTAAGCAGCACATTGTTGGCTATACTCAAATAGTATTTGCTTTAAAACTCCATACCTTAAATTGTTCTAAAAATTCAGAGTAAAAAACTCGAAATTTAGACGAAAATTTTGCAAATTGTTGTATATAGTTTGAATCCTCGATTTTTTTTTTGGATTTAGTTAAAGCAATAAAAAATTTTTACTCGAAAAATATTGCGAATATTTAAAAATCACTTTTTTGAGTCACAGTATTTGTCTATAATAACTCGAGTTGAAGTTTTTCAAATAATGAAGTTTCATTGTTGCCTTTAGTTTCATCACTCCCGCTTTTGGTTGAAGGAAGGTATATGCCAATAAATGTCTCAAATACCGTATAACTTGTTAAATAAAAAGTTCTTAAAAACAATTTTAATTCTTATTGAAATAACTAAAAAAAAAAATAAAAAACTATAGTTTTAATTGAAATAAAAAAAATAACAATAACTATACTTTTTGTTAAAATAATTATAAAAAAGTTATTGGTAGATATTTCCCAGATTTGGTATTTTCTTCAAGTGGATGGTAAAATTTTTTTGTCAGTGGCAACCCTGGTTAAACTCAACCGTGCCTTCTTGTTCTAGTCTAGCTCACGCATTTCATATATTATCGCTTTAAGCAACCATCTGATTTGCAGGGCAACCATCTCCCCTGCCAAAGCTTCAAAGGGCAGAAAAGGCGCCTTTTTTGCCTTATTATTATTATGTATTATTATTGTTGGGGATAGAGCACTGCGACCTTAAGATCTATTGTGCCCCTTCATGCTTAGGTTCTATTATCAGTCTGAGATTTAGTATACTAAGTCTACGACATTCCCTGTATCAGATGCACAGTGCCTTTTGCGTTTATGCATCAGTGCAGGACATTCTTCTAAGATGTGCTGTGCAGTCTCGTTTTTCATCCTGCAAAATCTGCATCGCTCAGTCAGGTGATAGTTCTGCCAGCAGTGTCCTGTCAGGATTCCTGTAACAATTCTTAAGTTATTCTTTGATAAGTTCATATATTCCTTGAAGCGTTTTAGGTTATTTGTTCCTAAAAGTGCTTTGGACTGCTCTAGACCTGGTAGATTATTCCAGTAGTGATTCCTCTGAGTATCTTCCTCTAGCCGAACTAGTTCAGAGAGTGTCCCTTTTTCAAAAGCCGCAGAAAGGTTTCTGAACCGGTGAAAGGGGTTGATGCACCTTTCTTCGCTAGTTTATCGGCAATTTCGTTTCCTTTGATACCAATATGTCCCGGAATCCAGAGAACCCAAACCCGATTGGTCAGACCAAGAATATTCAGCTTGTCGAGGCACTCCATCACCAGTTTAAATGTTACCTGGTGAGATCTGAGGGCCTTGGTAGCCGCTTGGCTGTCAGTCAAGATTTTGATATTCTGATTCCGGTAGTTTCGCTTGATATTAAAGTCCGCGCATCTTTCTATGGCGAATGTTTCAGCCAGGAAAATAGACATATGTTTCCCCATGCGTTCCGAGTATCTTAACCTCGGTCCAACTTTTTTGCCTTACAATAGTGTGAAATTTTAAAAAATGAACACAAAATTGTCTGCAAATTAGTAAACTAGTTAGAAAAGTTTCGTTTTATGGGATGGGAAAAAACAACGTATTTTTCCCTAAAGTTTACGAATTTTCATACTTTCCCGGCTATTTGCGGCCACTATATCTTATCCGATCGCTACCAAATTTTATATTGGAAGTATTAAGGCTAAAGGGATTCTTCCTACACCCATAGAATTTGTCTCAATAAGTTTTGATTTTAAAACTATAGCAAGTGATTATAAACAATTTATGAGATTTAAAATGAAAACCATGGTGCGGACGCAATACAATTGAAGTGATATATGTAAATACATATTCACTACATTTAATTGACAAGTACCAGGTTGACCGAGCTTCGTCATTTGGATAGCTTTAAAAAATATTTAGGAAAACAAAATTTGGATTTCGATATCTATTAAGTAATTTTCTTACTCTAAAATTAAGGTGACAACCCTATTCCGAAATACGCTGGAATTAATAGTACATATCATGAATGCATATTATGTTCTGTGCATACATACAGAATAAAATTATAATTTAAAAAACCAAAACCTCGTTATTATAATTTCCATTCGTACTGTCATCAGTGTGTGGTGTAGGTTAGGTTAGAGTGGCTGCCCCGCGCAGAACGCGGAGCACACGTGGCTGGAAAAGCCCGTTGTGATACCACTGGCCGAAGCCATTTGTTTCTTTCCCTCCCTTAGTAATTGAACACCGAGTGCGTTTTATATAGCACAAAAAGTCGAGACGTTCGCCGAGTTCAAATCGGCTAAACAATCTACAAAGTGCTTGTTGAAGAATTGGTTGCGCATGTTGGACAGGGCGGAGACAGTGGCAGAGATTAGTGTTCGATGGTCTCCACCTCCTCCTCGTCTCTGCAACTGCGACAGAAATCGATTGGTGAGGTATCCCAACCTTTTTCCGGTGTGCCCATCAGGCAGTGTCCGGTGATTACCCCTGACTACTAATCTGAGAGAGGAGCGGTCCAGCCGGGTGAGAGCTATGGATCGCT
Source organism: Rhagoletis zephyria (assembly GCF_001687245.7). Lineage (NCBI taxonomy): Eukaryota > Metazoa > Arthropoda > Insecta > Diptera > Tephritidae > Rhagoletis > Rhagoletis zephyria. Next base: position 14,289 of record NW_016159123.1, read on the forward strand.
TTACATCAATCTTTGGCCATATTTGCCTGGTAATATGGCAGGTGGTTTCCACAGCCCATCTTATATTTACCATCCTCAACGAGTTTCGCCTTTAGTCTGTGTTTGCAGGAGGTTAGAGGTATGCCCGCATTCGGAGCAGAATTAACTACAGAAAGTTCCGTCCCACTCCTTGGCAGCTCGTCGGCTAGGCAGTTGCCAGGGATGTCCCTGTGTCCAGGGACCCATACAACAGTCAAGGAGCATTTTGATGCCAGCAGGTTGAGAGTATTTCTGCATTCGATGGCTACTTTGAGACGTTGCTTCGTTAGAATTGAGAGATTTATAGCAGCCTGGCTGTCAGAATAGATAGAGATAGGCCCTCCTGGAGGGGCGGAGGTTATAAGCCACCGAGCCGCCTCCATTATGGCGTTTAATTCCGCTTGAAAAACGCTGCAATGGTCCGGTAAGCGAAAACTGAGATTTAGCGCGAGTTCGTCAGAGTAGATCCCGCTACCCACTCTTTTCTTTAGCTTGGAACCATCTGTATATTTGGCCGTAGACCCTGGGTTCAGGTCTGTGGCCCTTTCCCACTCGTTCCTCTTCTGGGATTCTTGTGGAGAATTTGTTATCTAAACAGAGTAGAGGAGTGGTATAATCTATCTGTCGTAGATTATCCGGTAGAGTTTCAAGCACTTTTGCGTGCCCGAATCTGAGGTCTCTCCACGGCTGGATTGTATTTAGCCTGGCCGCACTACAGCCGGCCTGAAATTTGCCGTAGAGATCTACAGGTGGAAGATTTAAGATTATTTCCAGGGATTTGGTGGGTGTAGTGGGCAGGGCAGCCGTCCTCTGCACACGTTCCACCTTGGCTCTGAAACGGTGTTGTTTAGAGCAGGCCACCATACGGTGACCCCGTAGAAAAGGATGGGTCTTATCACAGCTGTGTACATCCAGTGTACTATATGTGGTTTTATTCCCCATTTTTTGCCTATAGCCGTTTCGCAGGCATACAGGGCAGTATTGGCCTTCCTGGAGCGGTCTTCAGTGTTCGCTTCCAGTTCAGCTTCCTGTCCAGAATAACACCAAGGTATTTCACCTCGGTTGAGAGAGTGAGTGCCACCCCGTTTAGGGCGGGAGGTTTAAATAAGGGAGTTTTATACTTCCTTGTGAAAAGTACCATTTCTGTCTTGGCAGGATTGACACTAAGTCCTACATTCCTGGACCAGATGTTTACCAGACCGAGTGCGTTTTGCAACAACTCACTCAGGACCTGAAGATGTTTGCCCGTTGCAAGCTTGTCATCGGCGTACGCTATGACTTGACAGCCGGTGCTCTTTAGGCTTAGAAGTATGGTGTTCACTGTTAGATTCCAGAGTAGAGGGGAGAGAACGCCCCACTTGGGGGGTGCCCCTGGTCACATACTTTGTAATGGAACCATCCCCTAGTTCTGATAGAATAGTTCTCTTTCCGAGAAGGAGCTCAACAAAATCCACCAGACCTCGCTGTACCCCCGCCATAAGAAGGGAGTTAACAACAGACTTCGGGTAGACGTTGTTGAAAGCACCCTCGATATCGAGAAAAACTCCGAGCGTGTATTCCTTTAAGGCCAATCCTTTTTCAATCGTCGCTACGATTTCATGGAGTGCGGTCTCCACGGATTTCCCCTTGGAATATGCATGCTGATTCGAGGAGAGGTTGTCAGCTTTAATATTCCGTCTGAATATATTCGTCGATGAGCCTCTCTAGAGTTTTGAGGAAGAACGAGGTGAGGCTTATAGGCCTGAAATCCTTCGGTTTCACATGAGCAGCCTTGCCTCACTTTTGGTATGAATACAACCTTTGCCTTTGTCCACTCGTGTGGTATGTGAGTCAGAGTTAGGCAGGCTGTAAAAATCTGAGAAAAGCATGGGACACAGTATGTCCTTAGCTTCCTGTAGTTGAGCGGGAAAGATTCCGTCAAGGCCAGGAGATTTGTAGGGCTGAAAGGACATTACAGCCCATTCCACCCTCTCCTCACTATACGATGTCCCAACGGTATCACCCAGAGACAAGTAGGTCCTAGGACCGGGCGAAAAATCGGGGGTGTCATCTGAGCAGCCCGGGAAGTGAGTGTCTCATAAGGACCTCCAGCATTTCGCTACATGATGTCGTCCAGTCACCGTTAGGCTTCTGGATAGAGTTCATACTTGAAGAGGATGCAAGCCCCCAGGTCCACTCGTGGTGTTTCCTGTGGACCCCGCGCTGTCTGCCACCGATGCCGACTCGGAGGCGCCAGGTCCGCTCGAGGCGTTGCCTGTGTTGTTGGCCTCTTCGTCGGTAGAGTTATCGGGAGGAGTGGGTCCGCTCGAGGCGTTGCCCGCCTCCTCCCCTTGTTGGTCCATTTTCCGGTGGATTTTCACCGTGATGGAGTAAAAGCCGTAGCTTATTACCCCACCACAACCCTCGAGCACTGGGACGGAAGCATCGTTGATGACAAAGCCAATAAAAGGCTGCTTCCCCTTGGTCTCGCCAAATCGGACTATCCTCCAATCACTTGTGGGCAGTCCTTCGTTGCCCAGTCGGATAAAGTCAAGAATCTCCTCCGGCTTTGATGGTTCAGCTGGGACCCAGGCCCAGGCTCGCGGCCTGTTAGGGATTTCATCCCTGTGAACAGCAACTAAGTCTGCCCCGGGCCACAGCTGTCCAACCGAAGAGATCGCTTCCTTGTAAAGCCGGACCGCGCGTTCATCTGCACACGCCACCAGCTTTACCCGCCCCTGATGCCACCCAGGATCACGGACGACTGGTGCAGGGCCGGGATACTTCTGGAGTATCCCCTTATACACCCTGCATAGACCCATCAGTACGGACTTCCAATTGTCCGTGCTGATGTGGCCGTCCGGATGGCTCTTGTCCAACACCGCCAGCGTGAGGTGCTCTTTGGCGGCCTCGCTGAATGGCTTCGTGGTGGACACGTCCATGGACGGACGGACAGAGGGAGAGGAAGTCCTATGCCTTTTGGATCCACTCGCGGTGTCGTCCAGAGATCGTTGTCTCTTTTGGCCTAGGTCCTTCCGTGGGTTCCCCTTAGTGGATGGTATGTCCTTACCGCCCTTCCCGGAGGATCGCTTATCGCTGGCGGCGAAGACTTCCATTGCCCACTTGAGGGAGGCCTTTTGCTCCTCCGTCAGCTGGTCGTGTGGAATGACGCCCAGTCTTTTAATAACCTTAGGGGCTGCGCTTCAGTCGCGCTGAGCCCTGACGGAGGGCGGAATTATTTTCGCTGCTTTGGAGCAGCTGGGGCGCCAATCCAGGTCGTTTGCCCCGGTTGTTGTTTTACTCGCAGGAGTAGTTCCCGGCTTGTCCGTGGAGGACTTGGGCTCGGTCACTACCCCCTGTGAGTTGGATGTGCCCGGGATGGGCGTGGAGAGAGGGGCCGTCCGCAGCTTCCCCACCGGCCTCGACTTTCCCTCGAGGGGTATAGTTTTGCCGGTATCGCTGGAAGTATACTTTCCTTCTGGGGGCTTAGCATTCCCTCCAGATTCTGCGGAGGGCCGAATCTGTTTGGGCCGTGTAGGCCCTGTCTTCGGCGCCGTCGATGCGGTTCCCGAGATGGTGGGTTTATTGGACTTAACTTCGCCGTGTCCAGCGGCGGCACTACCCGTGCAGGGTTTCGAGGCTTCTTTTGTTTTATTCATCATTACTGGTTCTTCGGCCGCCTACTAAGGAGAAGCCTTTCGGCGGCCGGAAAAAGGGAAAGGGAAAAAAACGGTCGACCACGGCAGAGCCCCATGCCGCAGCAAGTCCACCGTTACTCCCGGAGGCGGACAGGTATCCGGGAGGCGCCGTTAGAATACAGTCGGAAAACCCCATGACTGCAAACCGTCCAATGGGCACGGTGACGCATGACACCCTGGATTAGGGGGGCGTTTTATACCTACCGCCAGGTACCCCCTAGAAATGGCCTCAGTATGCCCACCCCCAGCTCCCCCAGTGCGAGCCCATCCGGCCCGCCACCGGACGCGGCAGGAGAGTTTATACCTCGGCCTCAGCTAGGCCCCGCCTGCTTGCACCACTTCGGCAGAAGAGCAAGCCCATCCCGCCGCAGCGGTGCAAGCAGCGATGCCCATTGCCCAGTCGGCTCCCGCTTGGAGGGTATATCAAGGAGGATTTTCGCCAACCATCAGGTGTGTAACTTGAGAATAGAAATCGCTGCATCTTTTAGGCACATCAATATTACATAGTTACATCCCGAGCTAATAAAAGGGAGGTAAAAATGCTAATTGAAATTAACAAAATTAAACATTTCAATAGTGTTATTGAGCTTTGTACCACGATTTGTTTGTTAGGAAAAATGAAAAAAAACAACAATGCTTAAGCGGCAGAAGTTATAGCAGCTATTTCGGAGATCACCACATCTCCTCATCAGATTTCTTTTTTCTAGACTTTCAGCAGGGATCGAACATTGTTGTTTTTTCCATTTTTCTTAACAAACAAATTGCGGTACAAAGCTCAATAACACTATTGAAATAAATATGAATACGCTACAATAAAAATTGACAAAATTTAATATTTTTATTACCTGGAAGCGTGGCAACCCTGATCGAAAATATTTTCGGACCAAAGTTCTCAAGAATACCTTTCATTTGAAATTTGTATTGCGAAGTTTTAGATAAAATGTGTAGAATCGAAAATAAGTTTCAACCTTAAACTATTATCCTAAGGGAAAACATTCTGTATGTAGGAGAAGCATTCTTTAGGAACCTTTTCTTGGTACCCATAAATAATAATATTTTACCTTTTTTTCTAAACCAAAAATTAAATAAATATGTGATTCAAAATAGTTGGCAACAATAATAAAAATATTTTTGAATTAGGGATCTTTAAAATACGTTCCATTTGTTACCCATATCATGGTGTTTTAAATCATATGCAACCTTGTACGAGTCTTCTCGGAGATAATGCCTATTCAGATAACCTTATAATCCAAAACAATATCTGTGTACAAAATGTCATCAAAATCGTTAGAGTAGTTTCCGCAAACCCTATGAATATATTTACATATATATATATATGTATATATATTAGAGTGGTTCATAAAAACACTCTTTTTGGAAATTCATAAACGCTACATCAGAATATTGTTATTTGTGATAAAAAAAGACACGTATTTCTTTATTTTGAACAAAAAAGTTTTCTTAGAGCTCGCGTTGGTCGGCCTGTCTTGGATAATTAGAGTGGGTCTAAATCCCGAAAATATGCTCTAGAAAAGATACTAGTAAAATTAAAACGTTGAGACTGAATGATTTACGCATTGTCATGGGTTGGAACTTGTTACCAGGGGGTTTCTGGGGTTGCTAATTAGGAATCTGAAGTCAGTTTTTCGAAATTCAAAATGGCGGATCCAAAATGGCGGTCCATTAAATAAAAACGATTGCATTTGTTCGAAACAAGGCACTCGAGAGTTTTTGGGGTCGCCTGTTACGAATCTGAAGTCAATTTTTTTAAATACAAAATGGCGGATCCAATATGGCGATCAAATTAAAAAAAGGACTAAAATTAAAACGTTGATACTAAACGTTTTAAACATTGTCAAGGGTTAAAACACGTTTCCAGTGGGTTTCTGGGATGCTGATTACGAATCTGATGGCAGATTTTCAAAATTCAAAAAGGGGGATCCAAAATGGCGACAAGCTTAAAAAAATGATTGGATTTGTTTGAACTCTTAACCGCCATTTTGAATTTTAAAAATCTGACATCAGATTCGTAATCAGCAAACCCAGAAACCCACCGGAAACGTATTTTAACCCTTGACAATGTTTAAAACGTTCAGTATCAACTTTTTAATTTTAGTAAGTTTTTTAATTTGATCGCCATATTGGATCCACCATTTTGAATTTAAAAAAATGGACTTCGGATTCGTAATAGGCGACCTCAAAAACTCTCGAGTGCCGGGTTTCGAACAAATCCAATCTTTTTTAAAAAAAATGGACCGCCATTTTGAATTGCGAAAAACTGACTTCAGATCCCTAATTAGCAACCCCAGAAACCCCCTGGTAATAAGTTCCAACCCATGACAAACGCGTAAGTCGTTCAGTGTCAACGATTTAATTTTACTAGTCTCTTTTCGAGAGCATATTTTCGGGCACTAGGCCCTTTCTAACTGCCCAAGGCAGGTATGTAATTAAGGGAATGTTCCCCAATAATACCAGAGTAATTATATGTAAAAACAGTCATATCAAGAAAATAAAAAAAATTGAGAACAACAGCGTTTTTATAAAAAACCGACCAGCGCGACCTCTAAGAAAACTTTTTTTCAAAATAAAAAAAAACACGTTTCTCTTTTTTATCACAAATAACAATAATTTGAGGTAGCGTTTATGAATTTCCAAAAAAAAATTTTTGGAATCACTCTAATATATATAAATATTAGACTGCATCACTCACTCCCCATACAAAAAAACGGTACTGTGTTTCCATTGGAATTATAAAATCTATTACATTTTAAGACGTACACCAAAATATTTCGGAAAAATATTAAGATTTACGTGAGTTGGACCGGTTTGAAAATATCTGCAAAAATGGAGTTTTTTATGAATAAAAATAGTTTCTTAAAGATTTTTTTTTTAAGTAAACCCCCTCAAATGACAAAAGGGGTTAAAAATTTGCATATAAATATTTCACAAATATTTAAAACAACATTTCAACGGAAACGTAATAATGTGATTTTTGATGCTGTTTATTTTAACTTTTTTCAAAAATTGGTGTAAAAAAAACTTGAATTTACGTAACAACATTAACACGCCCGCCACAAATTGGAGGAGAAGCTCGGCCAAACATTTAGCAGGAAGTGTAAGCGCCGAAATGTTATCATTATTATGCATTCATCGACCTTACCAATACCTGACAAAATTAAAAATGTATGTATGTAAGTTGTTACATCATCTGTTGTGACAACTTAATATTACCGTCACACGTAACCATACCTTGTGGGGAAAACCTATAGTTCTGAACTGGTGCGCTTATAGTACATTTAGACCCGGTACTGGTTCGCGATAAATTTCTTTTGCATGCAAACAACTGGCGAATTTAACATAGCGATGTCCTAGAAAGTATCAATTGCCCCCCCCCCGCTGCATCCCTTTTTCGATAGTTTCCAACTAGTCCTAAATTATATAGTTCCGAACCAGTTCTAAACCGACAAACGAAAGAAAAAGCATCATGATCTTTCAATCTTTTTGGTTCTTCCGTGTGTGCGATTTTAAATTATTTTTAAAGAAATGCCCAGCCAGCAGAGAAACGTACTTTTTGCCGAAAGTGCAGTTTTCGTACATTTTTCGTATCCGGAAACGTGCTGAAAACTATTTCCATATTTGTTAGTTTTTCGTATCCGAAAAATGTCATCATCCTATTTCAAAACAATAATTTTAAAATATTTGTTCAGACTGAGCACTTGAAAACATATATACGTATTCGTCAGTAGCTGAGTGTGCAGAGAAGTGTTCCAGGTTCGAACTCCGTCAGAAGCAACACATTAAAATTATTTATTCAAATTGAAATAATTGCTGAATCTTAAAATTGTTTTTTGTTTGGTTTGCAGTAACTATGAAAAAGTTTCTGTGGAGTTCACAATGAAATCGTTTTCAACGAAAAATTGAATCAGACAAATTTCAGGAAAACAGCCGAAAGCCCATCCGTTTTACAACCATTTTCGATAGTTTTCTGCACATAAGTTTCGGCTGAACATTTTAGTGGGAGTATTGATCTGAAAAACGTCCGAAAACGGAATCGGAAAACGTTTCGGGATATTTTGCTGGCTGTGTGTGTATTCAATTTGAAATTAAATTTGTTTGAATGATTCTAAGAAATGTATGTATGCACGTTTACATACTCTTGGCTGTAGCTGAGTTTGCAGAGGTGCTTTCTATTATTGGTTAGATTCCAGAAGATCCCAGGATTAAAAATGTTAACATACATTTTTGTTTTGTATTACCAAGCTATGAAAAAGCATTTGCGAAGTGCAGAATGGAAGCGTATTTGAACGAAAAAGTCGCCAAACACATATCTATGTAAAGTAAACAAGCCTTCCGCTACATCCCTTTTTCAATAGTTCCGAACTAGTTCTAAATTCGACAGATGTGATCTGCATTCCCTTTTCCATTGTTTCGAATCAGTTCTAAATTCGTTACCTTGGATATAGATTTATAACGGAACAAGTGAAATAAAATAGTTTTTTAAAAGTACCACATTTCGCTGATTTTGGACTGGTGGGGATCTAGCTACTATCGGACTGGTTCGTTTTTGGCGACAAAGATCTAGTACGGAACTAGAAATTTGATTCATTAGTCCGCGGTTTCCCTGCAGGGTATATTAACTTCATACGTACATACCTATGTATACTTATAGCACACACACACTAGGAATGTTACGAATATTTGTATTCGAATTCGCCTTTGCGAATGAATCGCATCATTTTAACATGTGGTGTGTGTGTGAGATGTGGCTCGCAAATATTTGAGCACTGCACCCGCCAGCGTCGCGAGTGAGGAATTGTGCATGGATGAAAAGTCGGCAAAATTACTTTTTCTGAAATATCATGTGCCTCTTTTGAACCCTGGATATTCGATCATAGCACTGTGTATCGTTACTTTGATATAAAAAACCCCAATTCATTTTTGTTCAAAAGTTGGTAGATTACTCACTAAAGACCTAATAGAATTAAAAAGCAATTCTAACGTAATTAATTTGTTTCACTGTTTACGGATGGCAGTTTTGTTCAATTTACGATTTAATTGTATCGTAGTTTTGTGTTTAATTAATCGATTAATTGTAAAATAATAATAAAATTTTCTGTAGTTGTCTAAAATCCATCCATTGAACATTCTTTTTTGCTAGCTGCATCAACTTTACTTAACCCGAGGTTCAAAAAAATTAATTTCAAAGATCCGTTAGCATTGGCCTCAGTAATGAAATTCTTGCGAAATGAAATAATATGCGCGTACGATCTTGTGGAAACGGGTAACGAGTCGTCACTAGAATCTTTGGGCCTCTCATACATAAATCTCTTGTACACCCGCAAGAAGAAATGAGTTTTTATTTAAATTGTCAAGTTCAAGAACTAAAGCGGAATATCATCGAAGCTTGCGAGAAAATGGATACTGACTGCCTAAAAACTTTACGGACTTTAGAAAAAAAACTGTAATTTAGTTAGTACTTCGATGTCTGCTGAGCGCCATTTTTCAAAAGCTGGTACGACAGCCACCGATAAACGCAACTGTTAACAACAAAACGCTTGTCAAAACTTTTTTTATTGCAAACTTGATTAAATAATAAATAACAACAAAACGCTTACCAAAACTTTTGTTTCTGCGAATTGGATAAATAATAAATAATTATCGCCGCTAAAAATACTCGCTTTATTTTATTTAAGGCTAACTAATAAGAGAATTAGAGATTTTTTATGGAAACGTTTTTTTGTTAATGCTCACTGTAAAGAGGTGCATTTAAAAACTCGATTAATTGATTATTTTTCAATAATTGCAATTAATTGCAATTCTTTTTTGGATTGTGATTAATCGTATGATTAATTGATCGACTATTTTATTTTTTTTTGCCATCACCATTTGTAAGAAATTATCAACTGAAAAACTTAAGTTTTTAAAAAGTTTTGTAACTATACTCTGTAAAGACACACAAAATGCAATGTTCTAACAAATAATTTTGTATATGTATTCCTATTGTAGCTTATACTATTCGTAAGTAATAAATACGATTACTTCAGTATTAGTATTATTCCTAAAAACTCGCATTCGCATTCGCCTTCTCGAATGTGAAATATATAGATACATATGTGACTTTGGCAACATCCCTAATACATATATTATTATGCTCATATGCATGTTTGGCTTATCTGCACTAAGTGTGATTGAAACACGTGTTTACCGATTTAACAACTGACAACAGAATTTAATTCAAATTTTTTTCTTAACTTTGAGCAGTTGTGTAAGTATGTGCAGGCGCATGTAATGTGTCAAAAGCTGTCAATAGTTTTAATAGATCTTTCATGCTGTAAATTTCATTATTGGCCCTACAAATTTACAATTTCGCCACAAACAATATTTACATGTAATTGCACGATACAGCTGCATTAAATTAAAAGGCAGGTGAATTTTAAAATATCATAAAGGAACTTTATCTTAAATAATATCTTTTTCTTCTATATTTTACTAGTAGCGGATAGAAAGTGCAGATGAAATTGCAAACAAAATTTAAAAACGTCGATGATATACACTGTATATGGATTTGTATTTATGTACATACATACCACCTAATACTAATTTGTTTTGTAAAAGGCCTAAGTTGTTTGTCATCAATAAAAGAGCATTTTTTTATACTCCAGCCATACCAAAATTGAAAATTGGTCATCTTCCGCTCATACATGCTGATCAATTCCTCTTAAATACGGTCAGGGTACCAGAAAGAAATGTCAGCGCTGTCAAATTTTCATACTCTTTGCTCAGCATTTTCACAGGGCGTCGTGTTCTTTTCTCAGAAAGTTGTACTCTGATCCGGCAGTGAATAATTCGGTTGTGATGGAGTAGTATATTATCTGTTTCATTCTCATATAAGGAACGCAACATTTTCTCAGGTCAACGCAAAGCAAGAGTTCTCATATAAAAGGGCAAAACTTTTGTGGAGAAACGAAAACGCTAAGAAATAGTGAGAGGAGGCCGTACCAAGTAGGCATGCAATTTATTGTATACATTCATATAAAGCAAAGTAATGATTTAGACAGAAAGCTGTGGAGAAGAAGAACCCGAGCCCCCATTCGATGATGACGGAGTCGATGTTCCTCCGCCTGACTATGACGAGGTACGAATAGCAATAACGCGGCTGAAAAACAACAAAGCTGCTGCAGCTTACAGCCTGTCAGCTAAGCTATTCAAGTACGGTGGCGAGACGTTGATAAGGTGCATGCATCAACTCTTATGCAGAATATGGTCAGTTGAACGCATGCCCGATGACTAGAATTTAAGTGTGCTCTGCCGAATCCACAAGAAAGGAGACCCCGCCATTCGCGCCAGGTTGCCAGGTCCTATCGAGCGTATTGTGTGAAAGACTGAAGCCTACCGTCAATGAACTGATTGGGCCTTATGAGTGTGGCTTTGGACCTGGCAAATCCACCATGGACCAGGTATTCACAAAAATTATAAGGTTTTCCCCATATGTCAAATTTTGGAAATGACCTGCGAGAAGATGGTAGACGCTTTCGACAGCGTTATAAGAAATACGCAGAGATGTCCGCGAAACCAATACGGTTCTATACAATGTTGTTGAGCGATTCCGTCAGCTCCGCTTGAATTGGGGTGGTACTCTAAGAGTCGTTCCATACCAGGTTCGATACAAGGTTTCAAACAGGGCGCCTCTTTATCATGAACTTCTTTAATCCTATGCTGAAGAATGTTATGAGAGCTGCATAACTAAATCGTTCAGGAAAATTTTTTTATAAAAACGTACAATTGCTGGTGTATGCCAATGACATCGATATCGTCGGCTTCAAATAGCGCACTGTTATTGTCTGATTATGCATACTTCGCATAACTTCGCACAACTTCGCATAAACTTCAAACTGTAATTTCGTATGTACTTTGTATGTATTTTGTATGTATTCCATTACCCAGAAATTAGCAGAACTTTTAAAAACTTAGCGATCTGTTGAGTTTAGATTTTGCTTCACATTTTCTTAAGGTACAAATGGTTGTGCGAAGTTATGCGAAGTATGCATAATCAGACCCTTAGTTTCTTTTCTCAAGCTGGATATGGTTTTGGAGGTAAACAAGGGCAAGACTAATTATCTTCTGCGTCAAACGGTCAGTCAGTGCTTTCGCGCCTCGGAACTTTCGTGGCAGTTGACTAGGGCTGTAAAAGTAATGAAAATTTGGATACCCGTATGTATTCGTTACTAATCCAGTCAACACCCGTTATGCATGCAAGTACGTTTATATACACGCAACACTTTTGTATCGATACGAACGTTCATTTGAGTTTCGTTCCCGCACAATATTATGTGTTGTATTGATTCACGTTAATGGTGCATATACGTAAAACGCGAGTAACGAGATTATTATGTGGGTATTCGAGTCACGGTACTACTAAGTAACGAATACATACTAGACGTTTACGCCGACAGGTTTTGCGGTGGCGGCGTGGTCAACTTCAAAAATAATCTCCAGCGGCGGCGACGCCGGCGCGTCTGGAAACGCCGGCGCTTATGCCAATAACTTGCTGTCTCCAAAGGCAAAAGTTTTTATCTTGATAATGTTATCAGGCAAAATTTTACCAATGGAGACCGCATATTGCCCTTGGCAAGCAATAATTATCAAAGCTTTTATTTTGATAAATATTGCCAGCAATTTGGTACTTTGACAGCTACGTTTTCATATGCGCGATAACTTCGTGGCGGCAACATAATTGACATTTTAACGTAAAAGGAAAAATTGAGCTGTTTGCTATTAAAATATTTGTTATTATGTTCTCTATGCTTTCTACAGATCCGTAATTAAATAACTTTTTGTTTTGTCCTTTTTGTTTGTTGTTGTTTCCGACAGGGTGGGTGTATGATGTATTTTGGAACGAACGGTTTCGGCGTTGTGCCATCTTGAGAACGAAGAATGACACTGAAGATGGCACAACGCCGAAACCGGTTTGTCTCCAAACCCAATTTGACAAGGGATGACGGAAATTCGTTCCAAAATAAATTAAATTACTCCCAATTACAGATTACAAGGAATTGTAATTAGGAATCAATTCCTTCAGTCCACAGCAAAGGAATCGATTACTTTTTCAATTTCTTGAAGTAATTTCAAATGTAATTGGTTTTTTCTTTAATTTAATTAAAATTTCTTTAACTAATTAATTACAAGGAATTTCATATTGTAATTGGAATAAATTACGTGCTAGTAATGTAATTTTTTTTCCAATTCCTTTGAAAGGAATTGAAAATGTAGTTGATTTTTTTTTCAATTCCATTACCTGGAATTGCAAGAGTACTTTAGTTTTTTCAATTACTCAAAGGAATTGTAGAAGTAATCGAGAAACTGAAAGTTCATTCACGAATGTACAATGTGGAATTTTTGTTGTGGTCAAAGATTAAAATCGAAAGCACACATTGGGCATCTTCTATGTATATCTATATATATAACAAGTAAGAAAGTCTAAGTTCGGGCGGAGCCGAACATTAAATACCCGGCGCAAGTATTAAATATATGTTTTCCACCTTTCCGAAAGCTACCGCTACATGATAAGCCGGGGTGTATACATTTTAAGTAAATTAGCGTCCTTAAATTTCGAAATATTGAAATTTCAAGCAT
>NW_016159123.1:29320-63551 GCF_001687245.7 Rhagoletis zephyria
GAATATTGAATCAATACACGTTTGAGGAAAGGGTGCGATAGTAGACTCCAGTTATAAGATTATAAATTAAATTTCCAAGAGAAAGTCGGTTCTTTACATATTTTCTAATTACCTTCGAAAATATATTAACTCAAAAAAAAAATAAACAATGCTTCATAGATCGATTTTTTTTAAATCTAACTTCATAAAGTTCTTTAAAAATATTTTGTAAATGAGGCCATATGAGCTTAGGGGGAGAGTTACAACACAAAAATACATTTAAGGCGCAGCGAAGCACGCCGGGTAATTGCTAGTATATGTATATATCACCATACCCAGTTCTAGTCCTCTACCACAAATATATGCAGTTTGAAAAATTCGGTTTGTATGGGAGGTGCCACGCCCCCTTTTAATATCGAAATTTTTTTTAGCCTATAACCATCCTTCGAAAGTCTGCAGTAGATTCCGAAATTTCAAAAAAATCAGCACGGCCTTTCTCGAGCTTTGCGAACAGAAAAAAACGCTTTTCAAAATATATATTAGTATAGACTAGCCAATATCTGCTTGTTTTACGGCTTAAAACACTACTACCGATGAAAATCGTTGGATAAATAAACAAGTTTGCAAGGGTTAGGTTGAAGTGGCTACTAGGCCCAGAGGGCGCCAGCACACTTAGGCCCGATCATCGCCCATTGTGATTTGCAATAATTTTTTGTATGAAATACTAGCAGGAAATAATGTTACCCATACGCCATATCGTACATGACCGTATGACCATGTTAAAGTTAGAATTTTTTTAATTCGCAATGAAAACTTAAAATGAAAATAACTTGACTAAATGACCTTATCAAAAAAAAAACGGTATACAGATCCGTAACATACTACTTAAAATTAATTTTACGTCTCTCGGCGTTTTTTGTGTAATTTTAGCGTCGTTACAGTGTTATCACCAAAATTTAGCCATAGCAATGAAATTTGTTTATAAAACTCTTAGGAGGTAGGATCTCCAGTCCCACAGGGCTCGTAATTCATGCGGACTCAGCCCTCAATTGTTTCGCAGGATACCAGGAGTACTTCAAAGGCCCCAGAAGGCACGCCATTTTGGGTAGAATTAAGGGTACCATAATATACACAATTAACTCAGTGCATTTTTATAGATACGCAGGGATTAGTCCAAGAGAACAGCAGTGCCCAAGGCAGCAACATTTATGGGTCTCATCTGCCGCGAAGCGCGTTCGCGGTAGGATCTGGAAAATTTAACCGTTACCCTATAAACTGGACAGCTACAGTTTAAGCTATTCAGTTTTCTTAAAGTCCAATTAGTAATACTACTTAGGTATAAGTTGTTTATTCAAGGCAGTTAGCAACCAAGAAATTTAACAAAGCTATTGCAATTCAACAGTAAAAAAGAATTTTTTTATAAATTTTTCGATTACTTTTTAAATTACTTTGAGGAATGGAATTGGAAAAAAATCAATTACATTTTCAATTCCTTTCAAAGGAATTGGAAACAAATTACATTTTCTATTCCTTTCAAAGGAATTGAAATAAAAGAAATTACATTACTAGCACGTAATTTATTCCAATTACAGTATGAAATTCCTTGTAACGAAATTAAAGAAAAAAACAATTCCATTTGAAATTACTTCAAGGAATTGAAAAAGTAATCTATTCCTTTGCTGTGAGCTAAAGGAATTGAATCCTAATTACAATTACTGAGGAATGTAATTGTAATTGTAATGTAATTGCATTTACCCAGCTCTAACCGTATGTAATATTTAAAGAAATAAAAAAATTTAAAAAGCTAAGTTATTAGGGTAATTTATTTCGCTATTAATAAATTTTTGTAATAATCTTATCTATCGTTATGTTAAATTACGTAGTTCTTACGATTTTTTGCGGCTTATAGATAGGGTGGTCTACTTTTTTCCAACAGTTTAACCCATCAACTACCACCCGAATGGGCTTTCTTAACCCTTTCTTTAAAATATGCCTTGTAGATGGTTAAAATTTCCACTAAAATATTGAGCGTCAAATTTTTGTAAGGATAACCGAATGTGAAGGAAAATAATAATAATTTTTACCAAAAAGGGGGAACTTTAACACTGTGTAGAAAACATTGCGATGCGATGGAAAAATACCTTCCTGGGGTTTGACAACCAATTATGAATGCTAGCGTATAAAACAACTTACGAATGTAAAAATTAGCAACAAAAGTTTTGCTTTTTATTCAAAGTCTATTTAAAAAATATTCAACTCTTTATTAAAGAAAAAATACAGAAGAAAATAAACTTGTCTTTGTTTTATCTCGAAAAAATTGAGGAATTAGATCCAATGAGGGCACTCCTGTTAAAACTGCCCTTTGAGATATTAGCGTTAAAGTTTTTGATGTGTGATAACTTTCCTGGTGTTGTAGTACCTATGTATATAAATAAGTAGTATTGTTGTAGTATTGAAAAAAATCTACTACTGCGGAAAAAATCGTCAGTTTACCAATGTTCGATCCTAATTTAACTGTAATAAACGCTTTGATCGAAAAAAGGGTTTGCAATGTTATAAGTTAAGCTTTTTTTAAATAAAAATAAAAATATGCAGTGGCCCAAATTAGGTAAAAAACATCTTTAAAAAATGTAATGTCATTTACCCTGCAAACCACTTTTTCTGGATTGTAGAGAAATTTTAAAGAATTCGTAAAGATCTCATCCGATTGTTTGCCGAATTTTCTAAAATGAAATAAACGGTGCACACATCGATTCATTTACGAAATTTCGGAAAAAATAGGTAAAGATTAAAATCGAAAGCACACATTGGACATCTTCTGTGTATATCTATATATATAAAAATGTTGTGTTCGTATGTCTAGGTCATCAAAACCCGAGAACGGCTGAACCGATTTAAATATTTTTTTTTTATTATTCGGTATAATACCAGAACCAATGATATCGCAAAAATTTGGAGGTTGCCACCTATTTTAAAATTTTTCAACCCAATTATATTGATGAAATTACAAACCACTTTTTCTGGATTGTAGAGAAATTTTAAAGAATTCGTAAAGATCTCATCCGATTGTTTGCCGAATTTTCTAAAATGAAATAAACGGTGCACACATCGATTCATTTACGAAATTTCGGAAAAAATAGGTAAAGATTAAAATCGAAAGCACACATTGGACATCTTCTGTGTATATCTATATATATAAAAATGTTGTGTTCGTATGTCTAGGTCATCAAAACCCGAGAACGGCTGAACCGATTTAAATATTTTTTTTTTATTATTCGGTATAATACCAGAACCAATGATATCGCAAAAATTTGGAGGTTGCCACCTATTTTAAAATTTTTCAACCCAATTATATTGATGAAATTACAAACCACTTTTTCTGGATTGTAGAGAAATTTTAAAGAATTCGTAAAGATCTCATCCGATTGTTTGCCGAATTTTCTAAAATGAAATAAACGGTGCACACATCGATTCATTTACGAAATTTCGGAAAAAATAGGTAAAGCAATGAACATAATGCTGCTCTGTGAAAAATTTCTTGCAGAGTTTTTTCAGAATTTTCTTTATTTTTCGTACAGAAATTTCTTTACGAGTTCGTGTCAACCCCTTTATCTAATTTTCTTTGAAGATTCGTAAAAAAATCGTTACAGAAATGAGAAACTCTTAAAGATTTCGGGAAATTTGCTTTGCAGGGTAGTAAAATAGCGTTATTTTTACTATTAGTAGTTCCATCAAACGATATTTTTCAATGTGCATACATCATGAAAATTTTGTACAAAATTCCTTAGGGGCCGAACGCCGCTGCCGCACTGTGTTCTGTTTTGGGGAAAAATGGACAAAATCAAATATCTCCCGATCCAAACCAGATAGAGACACAAACTAAACGGCATTATAAAGCCCAAATACTGGTGAATACGGGAAAATTATTCAGATTCTTCAAAAACAGTTTCTAGACCATGAATTCCAAGGTCAAAGTTCAACTAAAAAAAAATTTATATATAAAAGCAAATATCTAGCGATCGAAAATTAGTAGAGACCTAAATGAAATAGTATTTTAAACTCCAAGTATTGCTGAAAAGAGCTAGTCTGTTTCGATTCGTCAAAAACAAATTCACTATCGTGAATTCAGAGGTCAATGGTCAACTAAAAAAAAAAATTCGGATTTAAATATACCTAAACGTTTTTTTAAATCGTTTTATGCGATATACATACATATGAATGTATCTATATATCATTATTACGTTATGTATGTAGATAGTCACTAAATTTTTATTTTTTATTTTTTTCGTAGGAGAGGGAAATGCTTTATGCACTGGCCGGTGGCGCTAGTCTCTATACTACCTTCCCCGAGTGTGGGACTCCCACCGAAGCGTGTTGGGCTACCCACTAAAACCCAAAATCCCACCGCCCGCGCAAGAATCCCACATCTGGATGTCTTCAGATGCAGGAGCGCACTGTTAGAGCCTTGGGGATGCTCTTTTGTAGAGGCGTTTCATTCGGGTGTCCTCAGTAGACAACCGTCCTCTCGTTTGCAGCGGAGTACGAATTTCACGTATCTCGCAACTGCTTCCCACTTTTCTGCGCTGGAGATCATTACCCCAACTATGTTGTTCGGAGTTATGTCTCAGCGTCTTTCTTCCAACATTCTGCGCGAAATCAAGAAGTGTTCGCAGGTGAAGAATGTGTGGTACACGTTATCTTCGACGTTTCCACAGTAGTGACAGAACGGTGAGTCCACCCTTCCCATTCTATGAAGATATTCTCGGAAGTAACCATGACCGGTGAGGAATTGCGTCAGGTAGAAATCGACTTCCCCATGTGGTCTGTTCAGCCATGTTTGAAGGTCGGCTATCAGGGAGTGTGTCCATCGACCTTTTGTGCTCGCGTTCCAGTTTTGTTGCCACTGCTGGATCAGTTGCTCGCGCGCCCTTGCCGCGGCAGCTGCTCGACCTATCTCGGCACTGAGATTGTAAATCTCTTTTCGCTCGTAAGCAAGTAGCTCAATTGGCATGACGCCAGAAATAACTAGAACCGCGTCCGCGGACACTGTACGGTATGCAGAAGCAATGCGTAGTGCCCCTCTGCGCTGTACCGAAGACATTTGAACCCGGTATTTTTTGACTTTCAATGCGTCAGCCCATATTTCTGCCCCGTACAGGAGCACCGATTGGACCGCTGTCATCAGAAGCTTCCTGCGGCATGGCTTCGGGCCGCCCACGTTTGCCATCAGCCGGCTTAGAGCCGCCGTGCTCTGCGCAGCTTTTTCACATACTCCATGGATGTGTTCCCAGAATGTGAGTTTGCTGTCAAGCTTCACCCCTAGGTATTTTGTAGACCTAGAAGTCGTCACGGGTTGAGGTCCGACCATTATATTTATAATTGTTGGGATCCGTTTCCTGGTGAGGAGCACGATCTCCGTTTTGGCTGTAGCCAATTGCAGACCGTGATCGCTCATCCATCCACTGACGTTGCGCATGACCTGGTTTAGCTTGAGCTGTGCTAGCTGGACATTTCTTGCTGTTATGACGGCTGCCACGTCGTCCGCGAAGGCGACAAGGAAGGCGCTCTCCGGCATTTCCGTGCGCAACAGACTGTCATACGTGGCGTTCCAGAGGTCCGGGCCAAGTACAGACCCCTGTGCCGCTCCGCCGGTTATACGTCTCTTTCTCTGGCCTTGTGTTGTGTCGTACAAAAGCCAACGGTCTCTGAGGTAGTCCCGGATCATATCTAGCAAGTATGTTGGAACCTTGAATGACCGTTCCAAGGCCTCCAGCATATCGTCCCATCTTGCCGAGTTGAAGGCGTTCTTGACGTCCAGTGTGACTAGCAGCACTATTGGCCGCGCCTGGTGGCAGGCTTCTTCGGCCTTATGTACCGCCTCGACTACTTCGCCAATTGCTCCTATAGTTGAGTGTCCCTTCCTGAAGCCATGTTGTCGGGGTGAAAGGCCTCCCTCGCTTTCTATGGCTGACGTCAAGCGTATTTTGAGCAGACTCTCCATCATTTTGCCTGCTGTGTCTAGCATGCAGAGTGGCCGGAAGGATGAAGGAGAGTTTGGGTCCCCTTTGCCCTTGGGTATAAGCACCAGTCTCGCCTTCTTCCATTGGCTTGGGAAAACCCGGGCCCTAAGGCAGCTGTTGTACATGTTAAGCAGAAGATCAGGGCTCGTTTCCGCTGCTAACCTGATTGCCTCCGCTGGTATGCCATCTGGGCCTGGAGCCTTGCCGGCTTTCATGCTTCGCAGGGCTAGCTTCAGCTCGTCTGTCGAAAACAGTGGTGCCTCGGCTTGCTCCTCGACGAACACTGTGTCGGCTCTTAGTGGGTGTGTGGGAAATAGCGCATCCACTATATTCTTAACTCGGGCCTCATCCATCGCCTGTGATGATGTATGGAACTTTTTCATCACTATTTTGTATCCCTGGCCCCAGGGATCGCGATCCACTTCGTCGCATAGCGCTTTCCAGCAGTTCCGTTTGCTCTTCTGTATCTCGGCCCCAAGTGCTTTCTTTGCGCTTTTGTAGGCTGCTGCTCTGGTCAGCGCCTCGGGTCTACCACGAGCGCGCGTTGCGAGTCTCCGCATTCTATGGCAGGCCCTTCGCAGCTCAGCAATTCGGTCATTCCACCAGTATACCTGCTTTTTACCTGACCATGCTCTCCTCTGTGGCATTGAGGCTTTGCATGCCCGGTGAATGCAGCGCATAGTTTCTTCGACCAGCTTAGTACAAGACTCCCTGTTGTGGATCTCTCCCGTTGTGGGTGAAATGCCTTGGGAATCTGCTAGGAGTGACGTATCGAACTTGCGAACATCGACCCTAGACGGGTTCCATCCTGGTTTCCTGCGAGGGATACTACGTGTTTGCCCTCGCGTGATGTCAGTGACTTGGAAGGTGATGTAGTTGTGGTCGCTACCACTCAGGTCTTCCATCACTCTCCATCCGTCAGCCCTTCGGAGAAGGCTTTCTGAGACCAGGGTTATGTCGGGGATAGAGTATCCAAAACCCGGCCTTCGATATGTAGGGGTCGTTCCGGTGTTGAGGATGGTCAGGCCAATGCGGGCTGCCATTTCAAGGACCAGTCTTCCCCTGGTGTTTGTTTGGGGCATACCCCATTCCACGCCTCTTGCGTTGAAATCTCCAGCAACAATTATGTGGCCGGTTATATCGCGCAATTCGTCTTCAAGGTCTTCGAGCTTTCCCCTGAAGACAGGGACTGTGTCGTTTGGAGACAGGTAGCAGCTCACCACAGTGATTTGCGCCATTTTAACCCAGACGTAGCAGCGTCCTACCCCGCTGCTCTCTGCGCGATGGTTGGGGTTAGCAATCCATATCGCGGCCGAGCCTGATTGGTCAACATGCCAGGTTTCTTTTGTTCTATAGGGTTCACTGATGATGACAGCGTCTGCTCTTTGTTCAAGAACCAATTGGTCCAGCAGGTCATCAGCTACCCTACTCCTGTTCATATTGCCTTGTATAAATTTAATCATATTCTCCCAAGCTTTGTCTTAGCCTCAGCAAGGGCATCCCTGAAGGCCTTGCACGCTCCCGACCCGGGCAGGTGATGGGAATTTTTCTGTCCATCTCCTGCCGAGCACAGGTAGCAGCTTGGGCTTTCTTTACACGCAGAGGCTATGTGGCCCTGCTGACCACATTTCCAGCATGAACTGCTTCTGTCTGGGCCTTTGCATGCCGCCTTTTTGTGGCCATACCCCAGACAGCGGAAACACCTTTGGACATCCGCGCGCTCTCGGACGCGGCAGATAATCCAACCTACTCGCAGCTTCCCCTTTTCAATAAGAGTCCGGCCTGGCAGTTCGTCGATTTCCACCACAGCCATTCTTTGTTCTCGCGAGTTTACAGCGAGGAGAGAGACGCGAAGTTGGCCATTCATCTTGTCTCCTAACTCCCCGCGTATAGCGTTCTCCACTTCTGGGGCCGTGGTTAGGCAGTCCATGCCCAGAACTTCTAGACGTAAACGTCTAGTGAGAATACGGGCGTCTCCAAGCTGGCCAATGGCAGTGCACACATTTTCCTTAAATGCTGAGTGGTCGCCACAGCGCTCCATTTCGATGAGCACGCCGCCTTCGCGGGTTTTCCGAACAGATCGAATTACGGTCTCCGTCTTCTCGGGTTGGAGCTTACCACGTATCGTTCCCAGCACCTCTGCATAGGTTTTGCCTTCAGCTGGCTTAATGATTAATTTGGCGAGACTCTTCTTTTTTCTCACCCTCTTCTTTTTTTGCGGCTGGTCGCCTCGCCCTTGTTGACCAAGGGTTCACCTGGCGCTGGCCCTGGCTTGGACTTTCTGCTTTTTCCAACCGTTTTCCATTGGTTATCTGGTACGGTTTTCTGTGCATTGTTATTATTATTACCATTATTATTAGGATTATTAATAATAATATTTTTACTACTATTATTATTATTAGTAGTAGTATTTTTTTTCTTTTCCGGCTCGCCTGTTGGGGAGTCGGATCGAGTTCGAGCTCTCTTTTGCGAGCCAGGGCCAGTTTTCTGCAGCTCGGAAAGGGTAGACCCCTTCCGGCGCTGCTCTCGGAGGTAGCTTAGTATATTTAGGCTCTCCTCGATTTGGGCCATACCCGTTTTTATGTCCATGGACACATTTTTCTGCTTGGAGACAGCACTCTGCATCTTCTTCAAGACGAGCCGAATCTGGGCCAATTGCTCATCTTCATTGCCTTCGCACGTTCCCAAGCTTGCGGTGGCATGCTTGTTTCTGTTTGCAGCAGCTGGCGTTTGATGACCACCATCCCGGCTGCCGGGAGTTGTCGTTTGCGAAGGTGTACCCTTCTGCACCACGTCGACGGCTCTCTCCGTGCTCGTGGTGCCGGCTTTTGCCTGCAGAGGAGTTTGTGGCGGCGAGCGCACAACTCTACTGCTCTTTCTAAATGCGCTGCATTCTTCCTCGGGAGCATCTACACCCATTACAGTTGTTTTTGTTATTTGTTTAATCATTTCAGTTCTATTGGGTCTCCGCTTCAAGCCGCTATCTCCACACGTAGCACAGTCGCTTTAAGTGTCCCGAAGTTCCCTTCTCTCAAAGGAGCAGGCCATCGCGAGGGTTGACACAAGTCCTTATGGGATATTGTGTTCAGAGCCAAGACAGCGCAAAACCAGGAGTAAATCTCAACTGGACCTGTGCGGCCAACTAAATGGCGACGTGTATTGAACGTACTTGAAGACCTGCCAGGGTTTTAACGAGACGGAGGCGATTGCAGCATTAGCCCACCAGCCATTTCTGTGAGGTGTCACCCTCACATACTAAAGTGGTGGAATACTGCTCTCGCCAGCCCAATGTCGAATTAATCGTATACATGTTCCAGTATGCCATGAACAGGATCTAACTGGTCTCAATCCTGGGATGCTTTTTGGGAGGCGGCATCTGTTCGCCCGGACACAGGAGATTCATCAAGCATTTCTGATCTTTTAAATCAGGCCCTCGGCTCCTGCCGCTCTTGGTCTGGGACTGCTTATTGGTTATTCGCAGCTAACCCACCGAAGTTGGCCGTTCACGATCTGCCCTGTGTGACCCCGGTAAGGCCCTGAGCTTAGCCCTTACCATAGTCACTAAATTACTACACACACAGACACATGTACACAAACATACACACGCACACACAAACACACACAAATGTTTGAATGTACATATACACATCTATACATACAAGAACGAATTTTCATTATATATACATGTGATATAGTGTATCTAAAAATATATAGATATGACCCACCAAACATACATATGTGCATTTATATGCCATTTCAAAGTGATATTGTGTGCCTCTTGTGTTTATTTATTTATTTTTACGAATTTTCAATTAAAGTACAGTTCTTTCTCTCACAAACCCCATATAAACCCAAGTTTATCAATTTGTAGAAAACTTCAAAAAAGTGCAACAAATTTTCACCTAAGTTTCAAACTTTTTCTCGGAAGTGTTAGAATTTTTTCGAGTACACAGTTTTTTAGCCACTGCAATTTTAGTCTGATAATGTGCAAATTCAAGTGGCTACGAATAACCGTTAATTTTTTAGAATTTTTTTGTCGCATTGGCTTCCATATAATGAATAAACTCAATTTATTTGTATATGGATGAAAACCGCAACACCTTTGGAGAAGAAAATTCGAAAAAATCAACGGTAACTTTCCGTCACTTGAAACTTTCACATTATCAGACTAAAATTGATTGGGCTATAAAACTGTGTATTCAGAAAAATTCAAACACTTCTGAGAGAAAGAACTGTATTTTAATTGAAAAATTTCAAAAATAAATAAATAAACATAAGTTGCACACAATATCACTTTGAAATGGCGTGCTATAGATATGACCGATACTGCATATTTGAAAAGTCGCGCGCAAAGATCAAATTATACATTCTAAAACTACATAAAATTCTCTAAATCATTCGTCTAATTTCAAGACCTGACGGACCGGTACTAACACTTTTTTTACTAATAATCTCAAAGTAAATTTTTTGGTAAGGAAATAGGAAAGTACCAAATAAATGATAAATACCTTCACCGGAATATTCCACGATATTTAAATAATTGATTACAGTTGAAAAATAAACATTTTCTTGAATGGGTTAAGCGCCAAAGGCAACTTAACTGATTACTCGGTATCGCGCTGATTCCCGTATTTCTTTGGAAATGCATAGTTCGTGAAGAACGGGGTGAGCAAGTAATGTGAAATGTGGTATTTGTGACTTTTACTTTTCCCTCTCTAAGTCCAACCGGCTTTTTTTTCAACTGTCACAAGGAATTTTTTCTATCTGCATCCATATAGTCGAAAGACTGTGCGCAGCTGCGCCGATATTTCGTAACTCGGCGGCGGCGGCGGCGTGGCTCGGCAGCGTAAACTTCTAATACATGCGATTTGCTACAGCTGTACTGTTTACAGTAATACTCTTAATTTAAAAAAAGTAGAATACTTCGTTTCGGAACCAGCATCAGAATAAATAATAATGTCTGCATTGAAATCCTTGAAGAATCACTGTTTCTTTGCTATTTTGAAAACATACTTTCATGAAATTACAATCCGAATCGTAATTCGGAGATAGCGTACTATCTCCCTACATCACGTAAAAAATAAAACCTCAGAAAAATTCAGAACTTCAATCACAAGCAAACAATGTAATTGTTGCTATTTGTTGCTATCGAAGTTGCCTGCGAAGATGATAGCATTAAAAATCAATTCAAAGTAATGAAAAACATGCCACGAACAAAATGCAATCTTTTTACATTGCAATTTAGGCAGCAAAGCATGTTCGAGATTTTTTCAATAGTTGAATTTTCTCGACCTAAAATTTTTTGGTTTTGTTTTTTAATCAATGCATCGCACTTAAGGCTTACTTTTGAAATATAAAAGCCTCAGTGACACGTTTAAATTTGCTTACGTAATTCACTTGTTTACTTGTTTATTTGTAGGTGCGATCTCAACAAGAAGAAGAGGTGGAAAAATCCTTCGTAAGCGTTGGTAACACGCACACGCCTCAGTTTACGCCCTGTAGCGGCATGTTGCCTGGGCAAGTGCATGTGAGTGTGTGTACCTGTAAATTTAATTTAACATTTTCTTTTGTCTACTAAGGTGTAAACAGCCGAGGGACATACACTTATTCCTAAAAGCATGTGCACGTGCATACGAACAACTTAACACTTTGTAACAAATTTATTCAGATAACTCTGATATGTTAAATATCTGTAAGAAATCGAAAAGGCTGAATAAAGTTCTTGAATTGGTACAATCCTGGAACTACGTTTAGTTACTGTTCTTGAAATTTCCATTTTATGCGGTTGCTGTATGGTATACATAATTGGTTGGAAGTTTCTAAAGGATCGCTCCTGTTATGATTAACGGTACATTTAGTTAAACCTTAACGAATTTCTTCATCAAATCATACATGGGGCCTATTTCATAAAGCGACAGTGATAATTTTGTAACGACAGGCATTTTCCATGTTGTCAGTGACAATTCGACAGTTTGGTGGGTGTTTTGTTTCATAAAAACAATTGTCACCACCTCCTGAATTTCATGAGAAATTCCATTGAAAAAGTGACAATTTGTCATTTTAAGCCTTGGTTTGTATATAATATTGCTTCAACTATATCAGTGCTCAATCTTGTCCTCAAGTCAGTCCTACACATTTTTAAACTACTAATAATAACTACTTTCTACTGAAGCAATACAAAAGAGCTATATTAGTATTGCATATATATATTTTTTTAATCGGGAAGCTTATATGAACCTGAATAATATCTTAATTCAAAAACTTTGTTCCTATAATTTTCTGTATCTAATGAAGAATCAATATGAACATCGAACAATGCGTGTCCTCGAGATTTTGCAAGTTCAAAATAACTTGAAAATATAACGAAGGAATGAAAAAAAATATCGATAACATTTTGAATATTTAGCTGCAAATGCCGATGTGCTTAAGAGCGAAAAACACCACACAAGCGGCTTGACAAACCAAGCGAAATATTTATCTATTTATGTTTTGCATGGGGGTGTTTGAAGGTTTGACAAGCCGTTTGAAAAAAATGTGAACAAAGTTTGATTTGGAAAATTTAAAAAATCAGTCATTATTCTTCAAGATTGGTTCTCGTGCTACAAAGTTGACTTAACTGAGGCTGATTG
Source organism: Rhagoletis zephyria (assembly GCF_001687245.7). Lineage (NCBI taxonomy): Eukaryota > Metazoa > Arthropoda > Insecta > Diptera > Tephritidae > Rhagoletis > Rhagoletis zephyria. The sequence continues at coordinate 41,949 of NW_016159123.1, forward strand.
TTGGCTTAACACCAAATATAGAACCTCTGAAACTACATTAGAATTACCATGGCGTCGAGAGAAAACTCGGGGCCGGACTGCAAAATCACGTGCCCCTATACATAAATTGTATTAATTCAAAAGCATGTGATCATTTTCTTTAATACATATCGTCACCTGAAAAGCAAAATAACGTAACATCGTCGCTGAAATGGAAAAAGTCGTGAAATTCATCATAGCAACCAAACAGTGAATTTTGAATTTTTTATAGGTTACGACTTTTTGCATTTCAGGGACGATGTTGTTACGTTATTTTGCATTTCAGGTGACGATATATACAGTCAGAAACAATCAGCACGAATCGGAATATATTTCTAATAGAAGCCTATAACGAAGAAGTAATTATATTGAAAAAAGGAATAAAAAGTTACGGTTCTGATATCTCAGGATCTTATATCAGAAAATAGGAAGGTTCCGCCAAAACCTGTGTAAACATTTCGCCCGGCAATGATCGATTTTGGGATTTACGAATTGTCACTTCTCGTGGTAGAAAGACCTCGTAATTAGATGCCTACATGCACACTCCCTTTATCGGAGAGCATGAGACGGCGGAACATTTTGTGTGCTTCTGCTTTCGCAGGAATTAGGTACGACGCTTTTAGCTGGAATGTGGCGGGATATCAAAACATAAAGTCTATGAAAATAGTAAAATGGACGGTATGTGTATGTATAGCATAAGCGTTGTTTTCTACGCGTGCTGTTTTTGTTATTGAAGTGAAACTTCTTTAGCTGCGGTTGGTTGGTTGGGAGTAAATTGGCAAATTCAGCGGAAATTGCACACGGAAATGTTGCAACGGAAGTGATGCAACGGAAATGATGCAACGGAAATGGTGCAACGGAAATAGTTGGGACTGAAACAAGTGCTCCTTGTGTGTATGCATATGGTATTAATTTAACAAAAATTTGCTAACAAAAGGTTAAAGAATAACACTTAGAAAAAGGAAAAAAACAAGAATGAAAGTAAAGGTGACTAAGTACATAAATGAAGAAAAGGATAAAGGCAAAGGTAAAAATAAAAACAAAAACAAAGATGCGTAAAGATAAAGGCAAAAATGAAGACCAAGGTAAATTTAAACACTTTACTCATATATATAAGGGCAAATGTGAAGGGGAATATGTAGCTGAAAAAAATGATGAACATAAAAGTAAAGACAAAGAGGAGGATGAGGATACCGATAAAAGCAAAGATGAAGATAGGAGAGGAAAGTTTAAAATAGAGGTAACTAAAGAAGAAAGGATATAGAGAGAGACACAGAGACTCAATCTGGGAACTATTTTACGATTTTAGAGATTTTCGGGATTCTCGAGACCTATCGATAAAATAACCGATATTTTTTTTTGTTATCGATACTTATCGATTTTGTTATCGAAATTTATCGATTTGTTATCGATATTTACCGATCTTGTTATCGATGTTCATCGATTTTGTTATCGATAATTACCAGTTTTGTTATCGATTCTTATCAATTTTGTTATCGATATTTATCGACTTTGTTAGCGATATTTATCAATTTTGTTATCGATATTTATCGATTTTGTTATCGATATTTATCGATTTTGTTATCGATATTTATCGATTTTGTTATCGATATTTTTATCGATTTTGTTATCGATATTTTTATTGATTTTCTAATCCATTTAGCTACCAAGGGTATTATCGATGTTGCTATTGAAATTTTTATCGAATTTGTCATCGATTTTGTTATCGGTATTTTGATGGACGCTATAATCGATTTTGTTATCGATAGAGTATAAAGATAAAAATGAAGATAATGGAAAAACAGAATAACATGAATGTTGTTAAAACGAACAGTGGTAGAGGTAGGGATCTACATTGATAGAAAAAAAGCGTAAAAATATAACCTTAAGTAAAAGCAGATGTGTGTATGTATAACGTAAGTTTCACTTCTACAGTGTGGCCCAGGCGCACTTACTTTTTCTTACGTATTCTTTCAACTCGATGCAGAAATATACATCGGAGTGTGGAACTTTAGATGCTGCAGGGAGTCTGAAAATGTTAGCATTATATGCGTCCCTGGAAGAAAATGCTCCTATTTGGGAAAACGCAATAAACCCATGAGAAATTAGCCATTTGTGCGATAATAGAACTCAACCGTAATAAAAAACGATCTTAGTTGTTCGAGCACATTGATGTTTCCAGGGGCATCTTTTATATATTAAGGACATGTTTCACATGGTAATACATTAAATCGCTCATCTCATGGTGACTAGTGTTTTCAGCGTTTGTTTTTAAAGTTTATTCTTAACAGCGGTCGCCCCTTGGCAGGCAATGACAAACCTCCGAGTGTATTCTGTCATGAAAAACAGCGTCTCGTAAAAATACAATCGCCGTTCGGAGTAGGTCCTTCCTCTTTGTGTGACAACTTCAAGTCGCACGCGACAAATCAGAGGAGAAGCTCGGCCAAATACTTACATATGTGTAAGTGGCAATCTATTATAATATTATTAGGTGCGGTTACACCTTTTTTGTACCATCGGTCAGATATCCGCTGTAACTGGGTACTGTTGAATTACTCAGAAGGCCTTTCGGTAACCCAAAAGATTATTTTCCCGACACGGCCAAGTGAAGTGCACTAATCTGGATGATTCTCGATACGAGTCATAGGACGCCTTGATTTGGTCATGGAAGTAGAAAGAAATGGGGTTTGTATTTAAATTACTTATCTGGGGACTTTTGACAAAACAACTTCTCTCAAGTGAGGAAATTTTCTCTTAAAAGCTGTAATTCATTGAGTTCTCGAATGATATTTTTATATTTAGTCATTAATAGGAGTAGTGCAAGATACTATCTCAATGAAAGTTAAATAAAAATGACAAATTTTTAAATTAAAGTCCCTTATAATATATAGTCCAATTCTGTGTCGGTGAAAAACATTTTTTTACTGACAAATTTAAACTTTTTCATATATTTTTCCTTAAAAAATGATACAGAATAGAGCCGTTACTCTAAATTCCAACCTACAGAAATCACAGAGGTTGTTTTGTCAAAAGTCCACAGATATGTACATGGGCGTAGCCAGGTAGGGGCAGGGGGGGGCCCGGGCCCCCCCTAACTTTCAAATTTTTGCCTAGATATTCAAAAATACTACCACGAAATGCTTGCTTGATAATTTCGGCCCCCCCTAAATTTCAAGGTTTTTCCTATATATATACTGTATAACAAATTATACTCCCAACGCTAACTAAATAATTAGTAAATTTATTTGAAAAGTTGATATGTGGATCTTCCGGTTCTGTATAAAGTTATTATCTCTAACTTCAAAGCACTTCCATTTTAAAAGGGTAAAAACCTGGCTGCAGTCGACAATGAGCAAAAATTGATTGAACGGAAACTATAAATAAATTTATAGTTCAATTGTTTATTACTTTGTCTTTAGGTTTGTGTCTTTACTAAGCGGTTGGGTGAACAGCCAAGACGTTTACTTCTAAAGTGTGACAAAACAAAATCAAGTAATATATTTAGCATAAATAAATATACCAGCCTAAAAAATCTGCGTACTCAAAATGTTCAATACGCCCTCATACTTATACACACATACATATGTATGTATATCATTTAACGTTTTGTCCGGCTATTTGGTTTATTATACAGGTATGTAGAGCGAATTTAAAAAAATTCATCAGGGTTTAGTTGAGATATTCGTTTTTGGCCACTATGTTTTGTACATTTCCCAGTACTGCAAAGCTTTTGACTGCCATTCACCTGGGAGTGGCCAGAAGTGATTCGTGTGCTTACGGTTCAAATCGCAGCTAACTACGTCCGGATATTTATATCCATGAATACTCTGGGTAGCGACCGAACGCTAGTTTGGGAGCGAGGTAAAGTGGGAGGGCGTAACACCCCGCGTGCGCTGGGGATTAATCGGGATGGTGCCTCTGCCCGGCTGGTTGAAGTCCTAGGGAAAATAAAGGCTGACATCAGCTCCACCCACGAAATGCGATGGACGGGGCGAGGAAGGTAAGCGTGAGCCTTGCGACGTCTACTACAGTTGCCACGTAAATGAGTTCAATTCGGTGTTGGATTTGTGGTGGGAGAGAGACCGGCGTTCACTCTAGTGGACGAAAGTCTAGCCACAATCCGCATCAAAGCGAGATTCTTCAACATCTCATTCACATGTGCCAATGTCCCGATGGAAGAGAAGGACGAGGCATCCAAGGCTCTCTTAGCTTAGAGCGTACATATTAGCGCTGCCCCCGACACGTGTAAAAATCGTGCTTGGCCATTTAAATGCCAAGGTGGGCAACGAAGGGATCTTTGGTGCCAGTGTCGAAAAAATCAGCCTCCACATAGAAACGGCGGGCTGAGGATGATCCACTTCGCCGGGGCCCGAAGCTTGGCAGTGTGTATTACTGGGTTCTAGCATAAAAACATCCATCAAGCTATTCTCATTTTCGTTGTTGGTGTTTCCGACAGGGTAGGAGTGTGATGTATTGTGGAACGATTTTCCGTCGTCCCTTGTCAAATTTGGTTTGGAGACAAACCGGTTTCGGCGTTGTTCCATCTTCAGTGTCATTTTTCGTTTTCTCAAGCTACATCGATGTCTCCACATCGAAAAATGGGAAACCAAATCGAGCATGTTGTGATAGACGGAAGGCATGCTTCCATGTTTTAGATGTACATACGTACACTCCGAGGGCCAAACATCGACTCGCACTACTATATTGATGCATCCAATATACGACCTAACCTCGGAGAAGCAAAAAAAGGGCCCCCAACAATGCAGGGAAAGTTCAACGTCGAAAACCTGAAATCAAAACAGACGGCCAATGGATTCGGCGCTCGACCCTCACACCTGCTGTGAGAGAGCACTCTTCAACAAACCGACTTGCGCGAGCAGTGGAACCACATTTCCCGCTAATTACTGGTACGATCACGAGTGTGAGAAAATGCTTGAAATGCTGTCCGACAGAAAAAACACCCGAAATTTTTAGCAGAGAGTTGAACGACTTACGGAAGGTTTCAAGACTCTTGTATGAACAACCATGGCGACCTAGTGACCGATGTTCAGAACGTACTCAGATTATGGAGGGAACACTTTTCGACCCTTTTGAATGGCGGAAGCACTTCGAGGTCCCAGTCGATGACGATGGAGTCGATATCCCAGCGCCTGACTATGAAGAAAAGTGCAAAAGCTGTTTGAGCTGACGGCCTGCCAGTTGAGCTATTTAATTACGATGGCAAGGAGGTAATAAGGTGCATGCCCGACGACTGGAATTCAAGTGCGCTCTGCCCAATCCACAAGAAAGGCGACCCCGCCATGCGTACCAACTACCGCGGGATCAGCCTTCTAAGCATAGGTTGCAAGGTCTTATCGAATGTATTGTCTACCATAGACCAGGTATTCACAGTACGCCGAAACTTGGAAAAGACCCGCGAGAAAATGATCCGCACTCACCACCTATTTGTCGACTTTAAAGCCGCTTTCGATAGTACTTAAAGGTATATGCCGCTATGTCTGTCATACGCCTGTGAAAAATGACGTTGAGTAATACCACCAGCTCTGCTCTGTTGCCTTTCGCCACCAGACGGGGTTTCAGACAGGGCGGCTCTCTTTCATGTGACTTCTTTAATCTGATGTTGGAGAAGATAATAAGATCTTCAGAACTGAACCGCTTAGGAACAATTTACTACAAGAGCGTACAATTGCTGGCTTATGCCGATGACACTGACATCATCGGTAAGAAAAACCGCGAAGTCTGTCCTGCACTTTTCCAAGTTGGATCAAGGAAGCAAAGCGAATGGGTCTGGTGGTAAACGAGGACAAGACGAAGTATCTCCTGTCATCAAACAAACAATCAGCAGATTCGCGCCTGGCACCCACGTCACTTTTGACAGTTATAATTTCGAGGAAGTAGAGAATTTCGTTTACTTGGGAACCAGCATTAACACCGGTAATAATGTCAACATGGAAATCCAACGCAGAATCGCTCTTGCCAACAAGTGCTGCTATGGACTGAGTAGGCAATTCAGGAGTAAAGTCCTCTCTCGACGTACGAAAACCACACTATAAATCACTCATCATGCCCGTGCTGGTATGTGGCGTATTAAAATACAGCGGCTCAACTGGCTTGATCATGTCGTTCGAATGGACACCGACGCCCCAGCTCTGAAAGTATTCTGGCTTCACTTGGCATTTCTAATAGGCTTCAGTTGGTCAAAATCGCTTTGGCGGTTACAGCTCCAAAAAGGAAGAAGAGGAAGAGAATAGATCTCTAACCTTATCAGTCACACAGTGTTATAATCCCGACGAAATCCTTGACGGTGGTACCGGGAGGGGAACGGTACATGACGGTAGGAATTTTAGTTTGGGTTAAAGTCTCACACGGAAGGGGTTAAGCCTTCGATGCTTCCTCCTCGTAAAATAAACATGCTCAGTAAAAAGTTAACAATTTAAATCGACGAATAGTTTTATATCAACTCTTGTGAACTTCTGTTTATTTGTTTTTTGTACAACATATTTACCTTTATTGGTTACAATAATTTTAAGCTATAATAAAAAAATTTTTAGTACATAAGTAAGTTATTGGTTTTGAATTTTTTATTTTGTATGGCCCCCCCCCCCCTAAATTTCGTTCTGGCTGCGCCCATGGATATGTATGTATGTAGCCTGGATTAAAAAAAATAGTAAAGGAAGTTTTGTAGGTTTCATATGGTAGTCGTTATTGATATTTTCATATAAATGGCAATTTCGTCGTTGATGTCATCTGCATGACTTTGCCATGCAGTGATCAGTGATGACATTCAAGCGACAGTAGTCATTGTGTGTTATAAGTCTTTGATAGGAGTACACCTGTATGCCATTTTTCACCAGTGTCATTGTCAGCTATATGTTATATATGTATGTAATACTTCTATATTGATAGTAACATATCTTCACAATGTGTTTTTATTCCGCAATCAAAGGGAGACAGCCTTTCCCCGTAGCGAATGTCATGCATTAGTGACTTAAGTGTCTTGTACGGAAAAGTTTCGTCTTAAATGACTTTGGGCTCCTTTTATATGGTAGTCGTTATTGATATTTTCATATAAATGGCAATTTCGTCGTTGATGTCATCTGCATGACTTTGCCATGCAGTGATCAGTGATGACATTCAAGCGACAGTAGTCATTGTGTGTTATAAGTCTTTGATAGGAGTACACCTGTATGCCATTTTTCACCAGTGTCATTGTCAGCTATATGTTGTTTAGGATTCACAGCAAGTGGGACGATGTCACTAAATCCTCATTGGTGACGATGTCACCGGTGACCATTTTCGCTATTGGGATCAAATAAATGTTGTGTTAGTATAAATGTACCCCGTAGCGAATGTCATGCGTTAGTCACTTAAATGTCTTGTACGGCCATTTTAAGTCTTCAATTACTTTGGGCTCCGTTTATGTGGAAGTCGTTCATTACTTTTTCATACAAATGGTAATTTAGTTATTGGTGGCCTCTGCAAGATTTTGTCTTGCAGTGATCATTGATGACATTCAAGCGACAATGTCCTGCAATGAACTTTTTATAAGTGTCCGCTGCAAGACACTGTCTGTTATAAGTCTTTGATAGGAGTACACCTGCATGACATTGTCACCACAGTTGTTGTCAGCTATATGTCATTTAGGATTCACAGCAAGTGCGACGATGTCACTAAATCCTCATTAGTGACTATGTAACTAGTGACCATTTTCACTACTGCGTATATTTGTGAACTACTACAAAAAACAACTGTTAAGTCACTCCAGGAGCGATTTAAATAAAAAATATTAAATAAATTTAAAAAAATAACCAAACAGTTTTTCCTGAAAGTGTTTGGTGCAAGATTTGGGGTAACCAGCGAATTTAAATAAGCTGCAAGAAATTGTAAAAGTTACACTTGAGGCGATCACCGTAACCACTCTTAAAAGATATACTGTGAGGATGCGTACCTTCCTTTCTAAGGCCTTAGCCGACATGTAGCGTCTGCCTGTTTTCCCCGATAAGGCTCATTTTTAAGTAGTACAACATACTGACGCATGCAATACAATTTGATTTTCTTACCCCCTTATTCTAGAACCCGAACGAAAAATCCATATGCTGCAACCCTTGCGGAAACATGTGCAACATTGCCTGCTATCCGTTGTTTTTCGAAGATAGCTGAACGAAGGAAAATAAAGTGGAAAGGAATTAAGAAAACACTCATGAAGTGCTTATTTATAGTAAAATTGTTGATTTTACATATTTTGAAGGAAACTATGGATTCTATTGCATTTGCAATTATAGCAGCGGAGTAAGAGCGCGCTATGGGAATGATTTCACAAAGATATGCGGAGCTGTCGGGCACAGTAACCATGGGCGCATCTATGTCAGCTTCTGGTTGAATTGTTGAACTACAAGTCAGAACTCCTCCTACGCCTGAAGAACTGGTTCTCAAACCAGTTAATGCAATAACAGCTTCTTCCAAGCCATTGAAAACATGCATTTCATTAGGCCCACCACCTGTTGCACTTGCTTCTGCCTTCGGCCGCTCTTAGGGATTAGAACCCTTACTAAGTAGAATTCTCCTTTCTGTGTTGCCGGAGAAGAGGGGCTGCCACATGTCAAAGGTATACAACACTTCTTGTGCATATCACTCCGGCTACGCCATCTACAGTATTTTTTCGCAGAACCCTCTTCGAAATTTGCAAAAAAGTGCATAGTGCAAACCGAATTTATTAATAAGGTAGTGGTCGGAAATTCGAAACATTTATTTTAAATAAAATCTTAATCCTTTGGTTACACGTGATGTTAAAGTTTTTGGATTCGGGTTATGCGTTTGGACACAACAACCGAAAATCATTGTAAAAATAACAAAACCGTACCCAAGTTTCTCGATAAGGGACAACAAAGATTCTTTTTTGCTCGTTTATATAAAGCAGTGGATAAAAATATAGTATATGCGAAAAGCAAATTTATCTGTTTAAAAGAACACCACTAATATTTCCTGCAAACTTACATCGATTTACATCTTTTATCTCGCCTCCGACAAAGAATTGTTTTCGTACAAAATTACGTAAAAAAGCTTACTCGTTCGTTTTGAGGCATGCTATTGTTACGAATTTCGAAAGTTCGAAGATACGATTCGGATTGCAGCATACTATTCTACGATTCGTAGCAAAATCCGAATACGAAAGAGTTGCATAATAGGGGTGTTACTTTTTTGCTTCTACAAACAGCACAGTTCCGCACAATTTTTTTTTTGTTTTTAAAATTAAAATTCAATTTTCTAAAATTTTGACGGTTACTGCACCGCTCCTGATTTTTTATGGTTTTCAAACCTGATTCTGGGTACATTGGCTGGTTGGTTTTCTCGTTCTAACATTATATATCTGCATTCCAATATTGGCGGATGTACTTTCAATGTACTGTCAATGTAGATATATTACATATAAGCTTCTAAAGGTCAAATCAAAATATATTGAACTGGTCAAATTATTTCGTCACTACACACGCTAGTGTTTGACGGCGAAAAAGGGGCGTAAATTTTGCGAAAAAAGATGCTTATGAAAAACTTCGGCGAAGTATGTTAAGAGTCTTTGACGCTGAAGTTTTTTATGCGCCTTTTTTCGCCGTCAACTTTTGAGCTCGCGCCTTTATTCGTGTCTAGTGACGATTTGGTCTAAAAAATTCAAAGTTTTATTTATTTTTTCCCAAAATTCTAAATTTTAAAATTGTATGTTTTCCATAAAAAGGAAGAATATAAAATCAGTTTTTGCTACGTTCCCTCAACTTAGCAGGAAAAACGCTGATGCGTGGCCCTTGATGGATCGATACTTCGGATGTAAACAAATTTACAAAGAAAGAAAGTCACACGTTTTTGTTATTTTCTTAAATTCCAACTTTTTTTATTTGTATATATTAACACTTTAGAGACCAAAAGCAACAAAAAAAGCACATAAATGTTGCTCTTGCTAGGAAGGTTGAAATAAGGAAATTTTCTACAGTCATATTAATGTATACTTACGTATGTGCCTATGTGTTGAGGTCCCAAATTTGCGACCGATTCTGTTCTGCATTGATGAGATTCTTGTTTTTAAAGTCATTTGATTAACGCTATCGATATAAATATTTAAGGTTTTCCATATTATATCTCGCATACGAAGAATATTGTGTGTGTTGCAAAGTGTATAAGATGTATGTAAAACTGTCACATGGGCAGAGAAAAATCCAAACGAACTTGCTACAAAATTAGAACAATTGAATTGTAAATTTGTAGCTTGCAACTGGTAATGGACAACAGAAGCAACTAAAACAACTCGTATGTGACTGCCGAAAAAGGTAACTAACAAAGTATACATATACAAGTGAACATACGTATGTACATACTAGGGATGTTGCGAATGTGAAATTTTAGAAATCCGCGGAAGCGATTGCGGATATCTAACAGCTAACATCCGCGGATGCTGATGCGAATGCTGATGTCAAGTTTTTTAAGAAACAATTAGAAAAAAGGAAAACTTAGTAATTTTTAATAAAATTGGAACATTATATTTAATAAAAAGTAATGAGAATTGAATCGGGGCTGAAAATGTCGGATGTATCCTCCTCACTTTCATCTTCACTTGAAGAATCTATCATAATGGCGAGATCGTTGTTTTAACAGCGCTTACAAGCCTAACCAGATGTACTTGTTAAAAATAATACTTTATTCTAATACTTTTCAGAATTTGGGGAACCTGCAACGTCATCAGCGTTTTTAAATTTTAGTTTTTGTAATTAATTTTTAATACTTTCTTCGACAACTGGTTTAAAAAATGTGTGCTTATAGCGAGGTAAATAGGTGGATATGGAAAATAAATTATTATTTTCCAGGAATAAAAATTTTGAACAAAATTCTGCTTTCAAAGTCGTGGCTGCCAGCCGAATCAGATCAGAATATTGTTATTGTTTTAAAAAAGCACACCGAATCACAGATGATGAGGGTCTTAGATAGTTACGTAATTCTTACCTAATTAAAAATCAGACCTACAGCTTTTTAATAATTTGAGCATCGATTCTGTTTATAGCCGGATGTTGACCATTTCCCTGCAGTGAAACCCTAAACCAGTTAAAAAAAATACTAGTTCATAAACTAGTAAGTGCCTACCAGTTCGACATTTTCGAAGGACTTAAGCGTTTAGCGACATCTGCCTTTGAATTGCCAAAGCCTAAAATAAAACGCAATTAATTGCTTTTCTTACAAATGTCGGCTGTGGCGTCACGTGAAGACTACTGGTTCTGGTTCTGGGATCGCAGGTTCGAGGCCGCTTGGAGGTGGTTAAGATTTTTAAAGTTAGATCAATGTAAGTAGAAATAATTATTTCAATTTAAATATAAATAACAAACTTAAAAATCTAGTTGCATTACAAAACAAAAAAGAAACAAATATATAGGAAGAAATACTTGTGCCATAAAAAAATTGATTAAAAAAATATTTTTTTTAATTAAATTTAAGAATAACAAAAAAACACCAAATAAAAAATATAAATAAAAGAAATATAAAAAAATAAATAAAATAAAAAAATTTTCCCTGCGCCCGGGTTTGAACCTGGTACCTCAGGCATGCCATGCGACTCCTTTGCTCTGTCGGCCATTGCGGACGTTGGAGCGCCGCGAGCAAAAAGCCCACGATCACAGGCAAAAAATATTTGCTACAATTTGTCATTTTGTTTACCAGATTAACGTTTTATCGGTGCACTTGCACAACATTCGCTTTCGCAAAAGCTCCGCATTGATTATTGCGAATGCGAATATTAAAATTAATGTGGAAGCTCCGTGGTTGCGAATGCGAATGCGAATATTCGCAACAACCCTGGTATATACATACATGGCCTTTGGTAGGTACGCTTTTGTGTGTCATTTAGATAACGGATATTTTTAAATTTAAATGCTAGTCACGTAGAACCAGCAATTTAGTGTGTATTTTGTATCAGTCGAACTGCCAATATTTCCAGCTCCAGTTAAGGATCTCCACTCACCACCACGCTTCCGCTGTCCTCCTCGCTTGGAGCAACGACATACTAGCCGCTTACTTGTCCATCCGATTTCTTTCATCAATGGCATTCATCGTCAACTGATTTCACAACTACCAATACAAGTTTCAATCGCTTGTGGCTGGCATCAGCTATCATCATTTTTTCCACATTTTCTTTGCTCGGCATTCATTTAATTTGTCGAATTTGTTCGACATAGTCCAACATAATTTACCGCTTCCGCTCAACTGCTATCACTACTTGATTCTGTTTACTGACTTAGTTTTTTAGTTGTTGAATTTCTTTATTTTTCTCCCGAATTTTCTATGTCTTTCTACATATTTCAACTTTTTTTAAATAACTAATTTACTTCATCTGCACAGTGCTTTGTTCCTTTGGTTACATGCGCTCATCAGCAAAAAAAAAAAAAACTATTTTCGTATTAGAGCCAGAATTTTCGGCTTTTTGTTCTGATCGAACTTTTCGTTTTCTTTTAGACATACAATGGCTTTGTTTTGTTGCTACAACAAATTTAAGAGATTTTAATGTGTAGAAATAGTAAATTGGCTACCTACGGTAACTATTGGTACATTAAATTGGCTTGCACAACAGTTTTCTTTGAATTGAGTTTTGTTTACTAGAGCATACATTTCTTGGATTACGGAGTTTTCAATTATTGAATATTTAGCTGCGCTTGTAAAATAAATATTAGGAAAGGGAAATACATTGTAGTTAACTCCCATACGAAGTTAAAATTAATAGAATAAAATTAGAAGATAATCAGGGAAAGCAGGTTTATAAAAAAAATATGTTATGATTAAACCGCATTACTTCTGTTATTTTTTTTTACCAGCGCTACTGCAATTGGGTTTCCCGGTTTTTATTTTAAGGCTGTTATCCATTTTTCTCCTAGTTCCCTAACATCAGTAAATTATCAAGAAATTTTTCTAATGGCGGTCGCCCTCGAAATACAATGACAAACCTTAGTTTTGAAAAAGCTACCTAGACACGGTGATCTTGAAGTGAAATAAAGTTTTTCTACGTCGCAAAAAAAATCGTTTGGACCATTTTTTTGAGCATCACTTCCGGGTTCAAAATCATCAAACCATAGCTGCTCGTCAGGACGTTTTTTTCCAAAAAATACGATTTTTCATAAAAATAAATTATATTTTGTGAATTTAATTGATTAATCGTAACAGGAAGTACAATAAATTACAATATTAATTTAACTCATTAAATATTCAACGATGGAAATTGTTTAGCAGCATATTTTACAGTTTTTAAATAAGTCGGGCGATTCATGTCATTACTCTTATAACTTTTCCTAGATTCTCAAAGCTTCCGTTGAGCAGAGTCCCGTGGCTCCAAACCAGAATCATTTCCAAGAAACTCCAAAGCCTCTTGAATGTGTCTTTAATGTCATGTCATGTTTCAGAGTCTCTAATGTATTTGTGGCTAGCAAAGCGTTTTGAAACTCTTTTATATATTGGCTCAAATTCGAACCACCCTTTCCGATGAAAAGCATAAAAAAACACTTTTTTAACTATCCTATCCGTGAATCGATCCAAAAAAATCCGGAAAATCATCTTTCGATTTTTCTTCATTGATGCATATTGATCTTCGGTCTACCCCAGAAAATCTATAAAATTTTAAGAAAATTTAAATTTGAGGCTGGCGCGAAAAATGGAAGCGGCTTGGCACCTCAAAAAAAAATTTGGCCGTTTCGCTAAGTAGGGCTAAGAACTTATGAAATTACTGTTGAATGCTGATATTGGATAGATCTGTATATTGAAGCAGAAAATCAAAAAGTTTTGATTTTCATTAAAATTACCTTCAGCAGCTCATTTCGCTCCTAAGCATAATTCCCAATGTACTGGGACTGTGAACGAAAAATTGAATCAGAAAAATTGCTGAAAACGTTCCCTTTTCACAACCATTTTCAGTACTTACGCAGAGCTAATCGGCGTTGCATCCAAATTTCTTCGAATTAATTTTCGGATTTTTTGCTGGCTGGGCTGTTCTCGTGACAAGTGCAGCAGCTTCGCGCACGTGTATATGTTACTTATTCTTTGGAACTTCACAATCACACTGTGAAAGAGCGAATTAACACGATTTTAGAGGCAGTCGAGAACGAACTTATAAAAAGTTTGAAAACTTGATATTTTTTTTGTTTGCCACTTGCCGAAAGTACCGACGTAGTGGGACATAATGTTCTTCTCGTGTTAGTGAGATACCCATTCGGAATGCAAATCGAAGCAGAACTTTTGATGAGTGAAGTACTTGAGACTTGCACCACTAGTGACGAAATTTTTAAAGCTATCGACAAAATTGTACAGAAAAATGGTTTGAAATGAAATCAAGTGAAAGATTATTAAATTTGGTATCTCATGTTCGTATACAGTTTTCCAAAAAGACTAGAAGTTTTCGAGATATTAAGAAAAACTTACAAAAGCGATGACTTTCCCGTATAACTTTTCAATTCTTTAGTGCCCAAGTGAAAAGGACAAAAATACCAGATTTATTTCAAAGATGTTTAGGTTTATGGATATTTAAGGGACAATAGATTTGGTCACGTCAATTTGGTCAGTTTTCAAAATAGTGTTAAATAAAATTAAATACGGATGTCCAAGATTAGGAATCATTTGATTAGTAAATAGTAATCCCACCCACATACACAAGTACATCTATTAACTGAATAAAATTTAGGTGAGCAACGCCTATTTTAAGTCCATTTATGTATTCTTGAAAATGGGAGCGGAATGGATCCATTAGTCACAGAAGAATCACATTTCTCGCAGTTTCTAAATTTACCGTTATATGAAAGTAGGGGCGTGCAATAAGTATTTAGATATACATACCGTCGTTTAAAGTGCAAAACCGCCTATCAACAAAATTCAAAACCGCGTATCTGCAAAATGAAAAACCGCGTATGTGAAGTTGTAGAAATTATTTTCTAGAGCGTAAAAATACTCATATTTCAAAATGGTTTTCTTTTTTTATAAAGTAATCGCATTTCTAGCTAGTATATTTCAGGACGAATGGATAAGGATTGAGTCAAGAGCTTGTGTGAGCAAATCCAATTTTTGGCAGCCAATGTCATGTTTTGTACTTTAAACGACGATATGTAATAGTTAATTCCATTATACAGGGTGGGCCAAATAAAGTCTAGCGATTTCACGCAGCAGGTCCATAGTTTACCTAGCAGTGTTCGCAGTCGCTCCCTCTTACTGGAACCCCAAATTAGAATGCTGCTTTGCAGTTGGCTGCAAAAAGTTGTCAATCACTGTTCTGTAAGAAGCCCCATAAATCGCTTCTAGCGTTTCATCCCCATTCTCGAAGAAATATGGGCCGATAACTTTTTCGGCCATAACACCGCACCAAACAGTGCATCTGGATGGGTGTAACTACTGCTAGTGTGTTACACTTGGATTTTCGGAGCCCTACAATCTACAGTTTTGCTTCTTGAAATAACCATTTAAATGGAAATGCGCTTTATCCGGCAGAACCTAAAAAATCAATTTGTGTGGCTAATTGTGTAAGTCGAATAGCGTATGGAAGTCGTTGTTGGTGGTCTTGCTGTAAGTCTCCATTACAATTTTCTAAGAAATTAGCTATAACATGCAGAAAGAAACAATAATATTAAAAAATAAAGAAGATATACGTGATTAACATTGGTAGGTATTATTTGGCCCACCCTGTATCAAAGAGTGACCGTAGGTAAATGCACTATCTTCTTGGGACCTTCCAATTGGAGATATAGCTTTGTATTCAACTTGAACGAAACACTTTTCCGTAATCGTTTGCTTATATTTCGAAGTTATTTATACAATTTAAGACAGTCGAAAAAAATACAAAGATGCATCTATTTGTTTCGACATCACCTTGACAAATATTTCCCGATCGGTACGTAATAATTACCAAACTGAAGGTGGGTCGTACTGTTACTGATTTATGATAACAATATGATAAAAAGCTTAAAACAAAATTATTTAAAAAGTATAAAATGTTGAACAATAATTACTGTGAACTGCATTTGATTGCAATTTTTGTACCGCATCATAATAATAAGTAAACAAATTAGTGTTTGTGCAATTTGTGCTAGTTGAGTGTTTCCATATTCATTTGCATGAATAAAATTTTTTCACGGTGATGAAAACTAAAGGCTTTTGTATTATAGCTCCCGAAATTGTTCCCAAATTTGCAAAAATTCGCAAAGTATAGCTAATATGAAAAACAGATTAGTATATTTTGAACCAGCGACCTAAATACATCCCAGAAATATGAACCCTATTCCTTACTTCTTTTGATTAAAGACCATTGCAATTATCAACAGAACAATTACAATTTGGTTGAAAAACAGATAAGTTTGAGAGTAAACACATATTTAAGGGCTGCTAGAGATGCCACTGGACTTTGTCGTTTGCGTTTACATATTAATTATCTAATTATATCCACCAAACCTTTTGCTTAACCCTGAATTTTTACCAAGAATCCGTCTTATTCGACCAGTGTTCTTTGTGTCACTTGGGGGTCAATGCGCGGGCTCTTGCAATTAAAATTATTGATTAATATTTTAGAGGCTTGATGTTAGCCCTATGATTCAATATATTTTCACTATTACCAAAAGATTTGAGAAAGATTAAGTTTTCGACCCGCCTAAGTGGGCAAAAATCGAAAAATTCGTTATCTGCAATGTGAACTTGTTTGGTATTTTTGTAAAGACAATTTATCCACTAAAAAGAATTAAACAGACATTTCCCTAAAAAATTAATTATATGCCGCCAGAAAGCCACTAAAGTCGACAAATTTTATACTAAGAATTTTAATAAGAGCAAAGCCATGCGTAAGAGAATTACAGGAATTAAAATTTTGGAATAAAATTAAACACAGGGTGTCCCTGCTGTGTTCCAAAAAAAAATTTTTTTTTTAAACAAAATTTCAAAAATGCTAAATTTTAATGGAATGAATAAAAAAAATATATGTAAAAATAGGTTATTTTTTACAAGCTTTTATTTAACTTCACTTGTATGTATGTATGTATGTATGTATCGTTGTATGTCCTGGAACTTTGCAGTCAATATTTAACAAACTTTCCGATGAGCTACAAACTTGAAACTTCAAACTTAACTCAGAACTCGAGGACAATACAATTTAAAGGATGTTTTAATCCGCTAGGTNCAGTGTTCTTTGTGTCACTTGGGGGTCAATGCGCGGGCTCTTGCAATTAAAATTATTGATTAATAACGGGTGATTTTTTTGAGGTTAGGATTTTCATGCATTAGTATTTGACAGATCACGTGGGATTTCAGACATGGTGTCAAAGAGAAAGATGCTCAGTATGCTTTGACATNAATATATGTAAAAATAGGTTATTTTTTACAAGCTTTTATTTAACTTCACTTGTATGTATGTATGTATGTATGTATCGTTGTATGTCCTGGAACTTTGCAGTCAATATTTAACAAACTTTCCGATGAGCTACAAACTTGAAACTTCAAACTTAACTCAGAACTCGAGGACAATACAATTTAAAGGATGTTTTAATCCGCTAGGTGGCGCAGGAGTCGAGATATTTGTAAAACCCGCATTTGTGGTCTGATTTGGTTCGTATTTAGAACATATATTACGTATATGAAAAAAAATAAATCCGAAAAAAAAATTGCCGAAAGGTGGCGCAGGAGTCGAGATATTTGTAAAACCCGGATTTATAGTCTGTTGTGGTTCATATTTAGAACATATATGACTTATATGAAAATAAATAAATCCACAAAAAATTTTGCCGACAGGTGGCGCAGGAGTCGAGATATTTGGAGAAACCGTATTTATGATCCGATTAAGTTCACGTTTAGAATGCATATTGCTTACATAAAAATAAATAACTACACAAAAAATTTTGGCAGTTATGTGGCGTGAGTCTATATAATTAAAAATTCGGCATCTGTTCTCAAATTTGGTTTATATTCAGAATAGGTGTATTACCTATTTAAATTGAAATATATTGAAAATTTTGTTTGTTAAGGTCAAATGTAGTATAATATTAACTGCAAGATTTCGAAAGACTAAAAATTAGAAATTGAAATTACAGTTAAAAAAACTAAAAACACTCTTTTATTACAACAATAACTAAAAAACATAAAATATTTTGTAGATATAGTGATTCCGTTTAAGAAGAATAGGAAGTTCCCTAACCTGATTTAATTTAACTGTTTTAAATTAGCTAAAAATTGGACTAAAGTGATTGACCCGTAGTTATAGTCAAAATAAAGTGCACTGTAAAGTTTGTTGCAGTTTTTTTTACAGATATCCCATTGAAAGTTATGCCAAAAAGCTGCAACTAACTTTACAGTGCACTTTATTTTGACTATAACTACGGATCAATCACTTTAATCNTTAGGGAACTTCCTATTCTTCTTAAACGGAATCGCTATATCTACAAATAATTTTATACTTTTTAGTTCTTGTTGAAATAAAAGCGTGTTTTTAGTTTTTTAACTATAATTTTTTATTATTTTATTAAATATTACGGGCTTTTAGCTTTCAAAAGAAGAAATAAAAACTTGCTCATTTTTTGCACTTTCTGAAATAATGCGTTTTTTGCTAATGTATAAAATATTCTTTTAATTTTTTGTCAGGACCTTGAGATCTGCACGATTCGTTCCATTTTCAAAAATGAAGTGTCAAATCAAAAAGCTTGACCTGTGGACAATAGAAGGTTTATTTTCTTTAAAGAGTTGCCACCTGTTAAATAATTAGATTGTTAAAAAATTAGATTACAATTCTTTTTATAAGTTAAGTGAATTCCTAAGAGATGGGTATCAATCGAGATGTGTACTAGCTACATGTAGACAGTTGCCACCTGTTTAAAAAATCGAATTCCACTTGAATTAAAGGAATTAGGTTATTGAAATAGATAGGTATCACCATAAGGGAGTCAGACTAAAGAGGTTTAAGAAGGTTTTAGCTTAAAAATATTACGAATAGGGTTGCCATCTGTTTGTAAAGTCGAATTTAGTTAAACTAAAATAATAATTACGTCAAACCATAGGATTACGCCATCGTATTTGTTGTTTTATTACAAATACATACATTGTCAATCAGTGATTCGTTCTGATTACATTCCTTTTAACTTACTGGACTCTTAAACTAACTCAGGAATGTTTTTACTCTCCACTTATTTCTTGCTAAATATATCAAATTTTTTCATTTGTCTGATACTCATATTTATATACACATTTCAGTTACCTTATTCCCTTAATTAAAGTGAATTTGATTTTTTAAACATGTGACAACACTTCTACGTGTCGTTTAGAAGTAAAGTATTTTCAAAACTAGTTCAATTGATACCCATATTGTAATATCTCATTCATTTCACTTATTAAATGATTTTAATAAATTTTGTAACAGGTGGCAACCCCTTTCAAAAATAAAAAACTTCATTGCACATCCACAGGCCAAGCACTGTCATTTGACACCTCACTTTTGAAAATAGAACGAACTATATGTACATACCTATGTAAATTCCACAAGAACCCAAACTCTTCAACTTCAAACCGCATTTACAGTGAAAGTATGAGAGTTATCCAGAAACCAATTGCATTTTTGAATTTAGCGTCCCCAATTTTACTAAGAAACGATTCCTTTAAATCCGTCCATAATTCTATTTATGCCCATATTTTATATGGAAGGGAAGCACTGTGCGCCCTTAGTGTACAATGATGTATACACTCATGTTAAAATGAATAACATTCTTGTTTTTTATGCACTATAATTTATATATATACCAAACTGTTGTTAAAACAAGTACTCTGGCGTTTTAAGGTATTATCTATTACTTACATTCATAATTTTGCTTTGTATAAAAGTGTACTAAAAAGTACTGATTTTTTTAGCATGAAAAAGTCTAACGTACTGATTTCGCGCATAAAAAATCTGGCAACCCTAGTCACAGTCGGTCGGTGGGACCATCGACTGGAGGCTCGTGGTCATTTTCTCCTCTCAGAGAGCAGGTGTCAGAATTAAGTGGGTACTATGTTGTCAGTTTGTAACTTTTCGACGTTAAGATTCGTTTGTATTGCTGGGCCCACATTTCTTACTAAGCAGAGACGTGCACGTATCTTCGCTGCAACCAAGTAGTGGTCCGAGCCGATGATTGGTCCTTGGACAACTGTGCTCCCAAAATGGCTGAAATCTGGATGAATATCAGTGTTGCCAGAACTTTTTGGACCAACCGGCTCAATTGCAAAAAACCGTCTAAAAACGGCTAAACTGTTTCAACTCACAAATCACAAATAGAAAGACTATTTCTTGAAGAGAAGTTGCAAATTCAAGCAGGAATAAATTTTGCCAGCAAGAATTGCAATTAGGAAAAACATATGATTGTGTCACATGGTTGGATTTTTTGTCGACGATAATTTGAATAAACAAGTTCGTTAAGTTTAAAAATTTACAAACTGGAGCAATTTCAAAATGAAAAACGTAAGTAAATACTTGTTTACATAATTAATTTAGTTAATTCCAATGATTTGAAAGGTACTCGGCTGTAAAAAACTGTATTCGTAATCGGAATGCAATCTCAACCAGAGTTGATATAGTAAACCCGATAAAGAAATTGAAACGTATGTTGAAGAAAGTCGGACTAACAAGAAATATACATATACATAGATACTGTTTTTTGCCCCTCTGAAAGAGTTTTAAAAATTCTATACAAGTTTATTTTGTTTTAAATGCAACCGTGGACACTAGCTGGCAGAAAAGCTTGCGAATTCCTGCAAATTTGCTTTCGTGCAGAAATTTGCAAGTTTCTCTACTTAAGAGAGAAAATTTGGGAGCATTTTTTCTTACTATCTGATATTTTGAGTGATAATTCCCGCTGGGTCTCCGACGAAATAAACCTATTGTCTTCCACAAAATAACTGGTCAGATTTTTCAGAAATCCCTTCAATTCTATTAATTTATTCTGTGCGTTGGCACTATATCCAACACACAAGCGCGCGTTAAGCAAACAGTGAAACAATTTGTTATTTTCTAAGTTTGCGAATAAAACTTCACACTTAAGTTTTACACATTCTTAACAAACATTTTATGAAGAAAATCCCCGCTACGGCCTTCTTTATAAAAAATATATTCGTTTAAAATAAAAATAAGTGAAATCGGCCCAATTTTATATAACCCTGCCTGACATGCAAATTTTCTCCGCGATAAGGCTAGTAGCCATTTCTAGCAGATTTTGGGTCGCTTAGTCAAGCCAAAGCAAATATCAAAATCGGGTAAAAACGGCTAATTTTTTTACACAACGGCTAACAAATCGGCTACGCAGCATGCCGTAGAAATGCGTAGGAACACATCACGATTGAGAGAAATAGGTGTTGCGCCCATCACGGTACCGCTATTCCTCTCTCAGTGAATTTGACAGAATCGTTGTTTGCATACATTCTATATAATTACATACGTATAAATACACTAGCAATTACCCGGCGTGCTTCGCTGCGCCTTAAATGTATTTTTGTGTTGTAACTCTCCCCCTAAGCTCTTATGGCCTCATTTACAAAATATTTTTAAAGAACTTTATGAAGTTAGATTTAAAAAAAATCGATCTA
>NW_016159123.1:63711-84795 GCF_001687245.7 Rhagoletis zephyria
ATACGTTATTTGAATATTGAATTAATACACGTTTGAGGAAAGGGTGCGATAGTAGACTCCAGTTATAAGATTATAAATTAAATTGTTGTCAATGTGTTTTAATAATTGTAAACATTCGCCAGCTGTTTCTGTTTATTTATTAGTAAAAGGCAGGACTGCCAATCTTGCGGCAAAACAATAATAAAAATCCAAAAAAACACGTAAAGCCAAACAGAATGAATTGCAAAACGTGCAATGATACACACATTAAATTTCTTATGTGCACCCTCCACACAGACCCCAATCACTTCTGAAAATTTCATTTTATGTGCACCCTCCACACAGACCCCAATCACCCCTGAAAATTTCATTGAAATCGGGCAAGCCGTCTAGGAATGTTAGAAATCTCTTATGTGCACCCTCCACACAGACCGCAATCACTTCTGAAAATTTCATTTTATATGCACCCTCCACACAGACCCCAATCACTTCGGAAAATTTCATTTTATGTGCACCCTCCACACAGACCGCAATCACTTCTGAAAATTTCATTTTATATGCACCCTCCACACAGACCCCAATCACTTCGGAAAATTTCATTTTATGTGCACCCTCCACACAGACCCCAATCACCCCTGAAAATTTCATTGAAATCGGGCAAGCCGTCTAGGAATGATAGAAATCCGAAAAAACACGTAAAGCCAAACAGAATTATTATTATTTTTTTGTTTTTGCAAAACGTGCAAGGATACACACATGAAATTTCTTATGTGCACCCTCCACACAGACCCCAATCACCCCTGAAAATTTCTTTGATATCGGGCAAGCCGTCTAGGAGGAGTATACGAACAGGGAGTTTTGCCACTTAATTTTATATATATAGATATCGATATAAGGCGAACATATCTCGCTCCATTCAAACTAATTTTACTGGAATCCCGAGGAGCTTTTGATTGCCTAAGTATTTTAAATGATTATTTAAATATAAAAAAAAATTTACAGGTATGTAATGACGCACTATGATTGTTCGCAAAAAAATTAAATCAACACCATTTTTTATCAATGGAAAAAAAATAAAAAAAAATCAACGGGAATTTTAAGCAGCACATTGTTAGCTATACTCAAATAATATTTGCTTAAAAGTCCATACCTTAAATTGTTCGAAAAATTCAGAGTAAAAAATTCGAAATTTAGACGAAAATTTTTGGAATTTTTTCATATGTTGTATATAGTTTGAATCCTCGATTTTTATGGATTTAGTAAAAGCAATAAATTTTACTTGAAAAATATTGCGAATATTAAAAAAACACTTTTTTGAGTCACAGTATTTGTCTATAATAACTTGAGTTGAAGTTTTTCAAATAATGAAGTTTCATTGTTGCCTTTAGTTTCATCACTTCCGCTTTTGGTTGAAGGAAACTGAGAATATGCCAATAATATGACTCAAATACCGTATAACTAGTTAAATAAAAAGTTCTTAAAAACAATTTTAATTCTTATTGAAATAACTAAAAAAAAAATAAATAAAACTATAGTTTTAATTAAAATAAATAAAAAATAACAAAACTATAGTTTTTATTAAAATAATTATAAAAAGTTATTGGTAGATATTTCCCAGATTTGGTAGATTTTTTTCAAGTGGATGGTTAATATTTTTTTTCGGCAGTGGCAACCCTGGTTTGTATGACGTCGCACTTGTGCAACTTGTTTACGTTTTTCTTGCAACATTTTTACTTCTTCTTCTATTCTTGCTCACGTTTTGGCATTTCTCTCTCGCAATTGCACCAGTGTGATGTCACACAAAAGTTATTCTCAAAAATCTCTTCTCTATCATTCTTGGGAACACATCATATTGGCTGTTGATAGAGAGAGGCAACGACAACGTCACGGTCATGCGGTGGTGAGTTTTCGTTAACACGCAACACTAAGAAAAGCCCTGTCAAATGCCACGGTCCCCGGTTTTACCTCAGTGGATATACGCTCTAAGAAAAACTTCGCCTGACCTTATGCGATAAACTCGCTCAAACTCTTCAAGTACCCGAGACCAGACGGTATCATACCTACAAAGCTGCAACAAGTTGTAGATGACCGGCTATGATATACGCGAATTGCGGATTGAGTTAGCTTTTACCCAGCGGGTATTCTTACCTCTGCTATGGGTTGTGGTAATAGAGCACCTGTTATAGGAACTGGAGAAAAGGAGCTGTCGGGTGATTGCCTATGTAGTTGATGTGTATATGGTTATGGTGTTTTTGTTTCTACCAAAAAAATTTCGCCTTTTAATTTCCCTCTATTTTTTCGTCTTCGATACTAACCTAAAGGCAAACCGGGGAGAAAATTATGTGTACATAAGTTTCTTAAAATGTAACACTTAAGCAAGGCAAAAAAGGCACATTCTCTGCCCTTTGAAGCCTTGTCAGGGGAGATGGTTGCTCTGAAAATCAGATGGTTGCTCAAAGGGACAATATTATGAAATGCGTGAGTTAGACAAGGATAAGTAAGCAAAAGCATGCACTTTAACAGGGTTGACGGTAACATCAAACATATTTTGCACTATGGAAGGGTAAGATTTTTTTTGAAGGAAATCACCATTACTTTAATCTATTTAATTATTATTTTTATTTATTTAATTTATTAGCTGACCTACCTACACTTGCAACTCAATGGGCATCAATATAAGCAAGACAGAACTCGCATTGTGCACTATGAAATGTAAGATTGTCAACGCAACTTCTTCCTTGATTGGATCTGTTCGCCTGCAGCTTTGTGTCTTGGCATTATAACCAATCTCAAGTCTATATTAACATTTATACGGGTATTAAAATTAAGAGAGCTCAACAATTATTGCTCCCGAAATTTTCTTGATTTGCGTTAAATATGCACCATAAAAATGGCGATTGTAGATATACATACATATATATGTACGTGTTCATTTTATACACTGCTTCCTTGAAGACGTTAAGTCCTTCAGTACTCCTTGCTGTTGCCGAATGCGGATGGAAGAAGTTTTTGCAAACGTTCGCTAAAAACTTTGCCATAACAATATGTCTCAGTATGCAATCGTAGTCCATAGACTTGCTATATTATTCTACCATATGTGTAGCCTGCTAGCGCGTAAGTTTTCTGAAAAACGCTAACTTTCTGGCCAAGTCATAACTTTTGCGCTGCCTAACAAGAAATTCGCCAACAATGAAGAACGAATAAACAAATAAAAAATGAAAACAAAAATATAACGAGTGAAAATTTGCAGGCTTAAATGACACTAGAAAAGTTATGGGCACCAGTGGAGACATGTTTGTGAGTGTTTATAATAAACATAAATTTCTGTGGGTGCTAATAATAAACGAAAAGTTTGCAAAAGTTAGCGGTTGACTGTTTGTGTAAAATACACAGTTGCGAAAAAGTATGTCTTGGAAGAGTTGCTGATGATTAAAAAATTAAAGCAGGTTTCGAAATGTTAAAAAAAAATTACTTATACCCACAAATTAGGGTACATTTTTTAATGTTTAATCTGCTATGAAAATCATTTTATTTGTCTTTTTCTTAATGCATACAGATTAACATACTATTTTAAATTCATGTTGCGTTCAATACGTACACCAAAAATTAAATTGCAAGGTAAAATAGTTCTATGTCAATTTCAATGAATAACAGTATACAGTATACATGGGCGTAGCCGGGTAGGGGCAGGGGGGTGCTCGAGCTCTCCCCCCCCTAACTTTCAAATTTTCCTTATATATATATAAAATAGTACCCTGAAATGCCAGCTTAATAGGCCTATCTCAGAATTTGGTTAAAGAACGCCCTATCTCAAACGATGTTACATAGGGATAGGGCATTTTTAAATCAAATTCTAAAATTCGGCATTGTTGAAAAATTTTCTGAGATAGGTCGAGCTACCGAGATAGACCGATCTTCTACTCAGCCATCGACATATTGTGGGGTAAACATTGAAAATAAAAATCTTTATTTATAATTAGTATATTATATAAAGAGAAGTCCCTTTTTTTGTAACAGGTTATCTCGCGAACGGCTGGTCCGATTTTCATGAAATTTTGTATATAAATAGCTTTCAGCAACCACCATGTCGTAGGCAAAAAATACATTTTTTTTCCCAGTAGGTGGACCAGGGACCGATCGAAAACATTGTATTTATGGTCCGATTTGCTTAAAATTTGGTACGTAGGTAGATTTTTGCCTAAATTATCATATCCGGTTCTTTTTTTCCGGGAAGTGAACCAGAGATCGATCTATTCGAAAAACCTGTATTTATGGTCCGATTTGTTTAAAATTTGGTACGTAGGTAGCTTTTTGCCTATATTAGCATATATAATCCTTTTTTCCGGAAGTGGACCAGGGACCGATCTATTCGAAAAAATCGTATTTATGGTCCGATTTTTATAAAATTTGGTACGTAGGTAGCTTTTTGCCTATATTAGCATATATAATCCTTTTTTCCGGAAGTGGACCAGGGACCGATCTATTCGAAAAAATCGTATTTATGGTCCGATTTTTATAAAACTTGGTACGTAGGTGGCTTTTTGCCTATTTTAGCATATATGATCCTTTTTTCCGGAATTGGACCAGGGACCGATCTATTTGAAAAAAATCGTATTTTGAAATCGCTTGAAATTTTGTACGTAGGTAGCTTTTTGCCTCGATTAACATATAGGATACTTTTTTCCGGTAGGTGGACCAGGGACCGATTTATTCGATAAATCGTATTATCATTTGATTCGCTAGAAATTTAGTAGGTAGGTAACTTTTAGCCTAGATTAGCATATAGGATCCTTTTTTCCGGTAAGTGGACCAGGTACCGATCTATTCGAAAAAAATCTTCTTTATGGCCTTGGTTTGCTTGAAATTTGGCGCATAGGTAGCTTATTGTCCGGATTAACATATAGCATACTTTTACTGTTAGGTGGACCAGGGACTGATCTATTCGAAAAAATTGTACATATTATCCGATTTGCTTGAAGTTCGGTACACGTATATAACTAGATATATCTAGAATTGAAATGAATGATTGTTTTACAGTTGGAAAGGTGTTTTAGAGCACCGCAAAGCAATCGGGTATTGGCTATTTACGAATACTTATTATCTATACTAATTATATAAAGAAAAGTCCCATCTTTTTGTAAGATGTGATCTCGCAAACGGCTGTATCGATTTTTTTGAAATTTGGACAACTTTGGGTTATAGGCTGATTATAATTTCGTTATATCAATGAGCGTGTCATCTCCCATTCAAATCGAATTTTTCATACCGCATATCTCTGGAAGTATTTGTGGTAGAGTCCTGGAACTTGATATGGAATCGATCCCATACTCATGGAGAAAAGTGAGGCTATTGGAAAAGGGGGCGCCACCAAACATACTGACCTATCTGTAATTCTTCGGTACGTGTGTTTGTGAGTGAGCTCCTCCTCAACCAGTGATGCACAGCGTTGGCAGAGCTTCCAATACAAACGCAATATTTTCTGGCAAAATTTTTTTTAGTTTCACTCATTTCAAAATATTTTGATTAAAAGAAAAATACTGATAAAAATAAAATATTTCACACAAACAACAAAAAATATAATCGCATAAAGCTCGGAACACTTTGACGACTGCAACTTCACGACGTAACGACAGCGACATCATTTTATCGACAAATGTCGCCTTGAAGGCAGCTTCTTAAACATTTTGAAGACCTCAGCGACATAGCAAATAGCTGATTTTAAAGTTTTACATTTTGGTATATTTATTTCACAAATTGTGTATTTTTATTTAAGTAAATAAGAACAACATGAACAATCAAGAATATGTGATTAATTTTGCGACAATTTAATTTTGCAGCACTACATCTACTCATTGTCGCCGGCAAAATTAGAAATAGATTTAATTTGGCGACGTCGACAATTGCAGTCCTGCAGCCAAGATGTCGTGCTGTCGTCAAAATAATTGTGTCCGTAAGAACGTGTGTATTTAAAATTTGACAGATGCTGCTTGTCGCTTGCTGTCGTCAAAGTGTTCCGAGCTTAAGGCTATTGCCTGAAAATTTTAAAATGCTAGCACGGCCGAGTAATCATAGTAAACTTATGTACAGTAGTCGAACAAATTATAGCCGCACCAAATTGTCACAAGTTTTAAAATATTATTTTTGCTGTTATTTAATTTTGGTTAGTTTTTTTATAGTCCATTCCTTAAAAACATCCGTATATATAGTTTAAAGGCAGTGTCGCACGATTGGGTATTTGCCAAGATTTGGTAAGAACACCCAAAGAATTTTTCTTTATCCAAATCACGAAAATTAATTTGTTGAAATTTTTCAATAGAACACCGCTGTATTGTACCAATATTTTGATTACAAAAAAAATAAACACTGCCTTAAAAATTTTTGAAATTAAAAAAAAAAATCAACAAATTTTCGGTAAAATTTCGAGGTTTTTAAGTAAATACTGAGTATGCAGTTTTGTAGCCCATTGAATTCTAGTAGAATAAAGTACAAGTTTCAAATGGCTAAAAATTTTGATTGATTTTTTAGAATTTTTTAAAAAGTTCGAAATTTGTACGAAAGTTTGCTGATTTTTTTTAAATATTTATTGCACAAATTTGGAAACTTGGATTTACACGGGTTTTGTTAAAGAAAGAACTATATTTTTTATAAAAAAATAACAAAAGTTCAATAACAACAAAAAACAATACGTTAAAACTTGGCAAAAAGTGGTTCGGCTGTAATTTTTTGACCCCTGTATGTATGGCTGCCAATCTGAATTGTAGCGGCACCATATATGCCAAAAGAACGACGCTGCTGGCGTATGCAGATGATATCGATATCGTAGGTCTGAAACAAAGGGACGGAACCGCAGCTAAAGAGGTTGGTCTAGCGGTGAACAAGGGCAAGACAAAGTACCTCCTGGCAACATATAAAGAGTCCACGCATTTCGGGACACACGTCACTGTTGGCAGATATAACTTTGAAGTAGTGAAGGACTTTGTCTACCTAGGATCCCGCATAAACACCACCAACAACGTCAGCCTGGAGATCAAGCGAAGAATAACTCTTGCCAACAGGTGCTCGCTAGGCAATGGAAAAGCAGAGCCCTCTCTCGACGAACGAAAATCATGCTCAACAAATCTCTCATCATGCCCGTCCTTTTATATGGCGCAGAAACTTAGACGATGTCGAGCAAAGATGAGAAGGCTTTGGGGGCTTTCGAGAGAACTATTCTACGCAAGATCTACGGCCCTGTTTTCGTGGACGACGGGTATCGGAGAAGATGGAATGATGGAATGGAAATGGAACTGCATGAGTTTTTTTACGACGTGGACATAATTAAGCGCATAAAAATACAGCGACTGCGCTGGCTTGAACATGTTGTACGCATGGATAACGACACTCCGGTGAAAAGATCCTTCGACTCCGCACCCATGGGTGGACAACGAAAGCAAGGGCGCCCACGAACGCAATGGAAGAACCAAGTACAAATTTGCACAGGAGAAGCTTTTTGTAGTGCCGAATAAGAAGAAGGTCTCCAACAGGGTAGGAGTGTGATGTAATGTGGAACGATTTTCCGTCATCCCTTGTCAAATTTGGTTTGGAGACAAATGACACTGAAGATGGCACAACGCCGAAACCGGTTTGTCTCCAAACCAAATTTGACAAGGGATGAAGGATAATCGTTCCACATTACATTTTTTATATTTTTAATTGGACATGAACATTATATAGTATACTATGCTTAGCTGCACATCCTTCTTTGCAACTTGTGCACTTAACCGAAAAAGGCACTTAAGCGAATTTTCTTTACTACAACTACAGTAAGGAATGTATCCGAATACCCTATGAAACCAAATAATGGAGAAGCATTTACCACGTAGGCCGCTGTGGTGTAGTGGTAAGCAGTGCCCGCTTCCATTCCGCAACACCTCCTTGCAGGGAAACCGCGGACTAGTGAATCAAATTTCTAGTTCCGTACTAGGTCTTTTTCGCCAAAAAGGAACTAGTCCGATAGGAACTAGATCCCGACCAGTCTAAAATCGGCGAAAAGTGGTACTTTTAAGAATCTAATTCTTTTCAGTTTTTTTCACTAGAAATCCATATCTAAAGTTACGAATTTAGAAATGGTTCGGAACTATAGAAAAAGGGATGCAGAACGAACTAGATCCTATTTGTCGAATTTAGAACTATTTCGGAACTATCGAATAAGGGATGCAGCGGGGGTCTTGTTTACTTTACATAGATATGTGTTCGGCGGCTTTTTCGTTCAAATACGCTTATATTCTGTGCTTCGCAGATGCTTTTTCATAACTTGCTNGCCAGTGCAGGTAAACGTAATACTTTCTTTGATTATTGATACCAGTTGCACAATTTTTAAGACAGGTATCGCCAATGTGCAGGTATGTTGAATGAATCTATCGGAGCAATTTCCTTATAAATGTTAATGCCTCTGATGAGCATTTTGGGATAGGTATCTTAAATGTAAACTTAAGCATAAAGGCAGCAAAGCAAAATATACTGTATATAAAGGAAATACATAACAAAATTAAAAAATATATGCCTTTTTTCAAAGCTCTTTTTGAAGTTTTAAGCTTTTTTTCAAGTTTTAAAAGGCTTAAAATCCTACAGTTCTGCATTTCGGGTCAGAACACCTACAACCCATAAGTACATTCTTTTATAATATGCTAAGATTACAATATACACATATCTCAGCAAGGTTCCAATTTTACAATGGTTTAAGATGAACAGAGGATTATAATTTTTTTTTGAAATAAAGTAAGATTAATTATGACCTGTACAGACACAGGAAGCGAGTTGAACAATTTCGACGAGGCGTAGAAATGCATAAAAACTTCTAAAGTAATGGTCCGCTGCATTGAACGAATTCAGTTTACGAGCACATAATCTATTTCATGTACTTGCTATCGAAGGTGGCTTTGTCAAAAGCACCCTCAATGTCTACAAAAATGCAAAAGGTGAACTCTTTTCTATTGATGGCATTGGTAATTCTGGCAACCAGGACATACTTAACATAAGAAAGGAACTATTTTCCACGCGGTTGAATGGTAACAACACTGAAAACAATAAATAGGATGAGCCCGAGACCGATTCGATGACGACGAAACCTATAACTTACGCCTGAATACAACAAGAAAGCTGCCGGCGAACACAATTCAAGTGTGCTCTGCGCGAAGCCCAACGTCAACGAACTACTAGCGTGGCTTTGCACCTGGTAAATCCACAAAGGGCCAGAAGCATGCACAATGACATCATACGATGAGTCCGCCAATGAGTCCGCCAATACAATCTTACACTTTATTATACTAAAACTCAATTTTTTTTTATAGTCTAATTAAAAAGTTTGCAATTTAGGTGAAACCTTGTAGAATTTTTTTAATTTAGGTACAAAGTTTGATCCAAACCCAGAGATCTACCACATTTTTTTGAAATCTACCAAATTTTTTTCCAGATTCTACCACACTGAACTTTTTTGTAAGTCCGATCACTGATGCACAATGACATCATACGATGAGTCCGCCCTTGGAATGTTCGAGAGAAAGATTCTGCAGAAGATTCACGGGGTTCACTTGGAATTTCCAATTGAAGATCCAGACGGGTTGACACCAGAAGTTTCCCCGTTACGAAGCCGAGGTTACTTTATTAAAGGCTGTCTTAGAGGGGGAGGCCATGGATTTAGCTTGTCTGTGGACATGACCAACGGAAATTTCCGAAGGCACTTGCAGGCTTGACTCGATTGGGTCACATGGTTCTAGGATCTGGCTTGGCCAAAGTCTTCGCTCCAGCCCGATAGGCCTGGTCGAACTTGTTTTTGCTTGTGGGCCTTCGGACGCATAAGGCTAGTGACCATGCAGGCAGTCATATCAAGCTTCCGATTTGGGTTGAGGGCCAGGGGTCCAATATGATGAGAATAAATTCTATAACTTACATATAAATAATTCGCCTCGTGCCAGTGTTAGTACTCATGATCTAAACCTCGTTGAAAAAAGGTACTCATAAAAAAAAATGTTTTTAAGTGAAGTTTTAGAAATTGTAAAATTTTGTGGCGTTTTTCACTTTGAACCGCATCACAAATTTTCTTATTTTGGCGGCATATTTTTGAAAAGAACTTCAGTGATACGAGTAGACATACACTTTTTATATATTTGCGAACCATATTCGATTCTCTCCTAATTTGTGGTGTGCATCTTGATAACTATTTTCTTTTTTTTCATATTGTAGCATGCAAATTTGATCGTACGTATGTTTTTTTTTTTAATAGTTCCAAAGGAACTATGAAAATACTTTTTTAGCAGTAGTTTAATAATTTTTGGAGAGCTTTCATTTAATGGGATTAGGGTGTTACATTTGAGTATCATTAGGGTATTACAAACTGAGATCTGGTAGGTAAGTTTTAGACGGTTCTTGAGGTTAACGAATCTTGTATTAAAAAAATGTCTCCTCGAAAGAAGCCATCGACATAATATACTTTAAAATCCGACTGTAAATGCCGAATATATGACGGCAAATTTCAAAAACCAATGCCCACGTTCGGCCAAAAAAATCGAAATGGCCTTCGACTCGAAATAATTCCTTAGCAAAAGTTTTACGATCTTTGGCTAGATTTAATTTGCAGACATTAGGGTGTTACCTTGGAGTAATAGTAACTGAGATCTGGTGTGTAAGTTCTAGAACGAGGTACCTGAGGTCAATGAACTTTGGAATACAAAGAATATTCTCCTCGAGAAAAGAACGTCGATATATAGCATTTTAGGATCCGACTTTTAATGCCGAAGAGTTCAGGAAAAATGTAAAATTGTGGCCTCTACGTTCGGAAATGTGTTATTTTTTCGAAATTGCTTGCAATAATTCTTTACTTGGAATCAGGACCTTTTTCCTGGTACCGTCTAATGACCATCCATTTTGAAGATTTAGTTCACGTTTTGCTCACACAAAATTGGTGTGCACGATTTAAGAACCACAGAAAAATATTTTTACTCTACATGCATGGGTAATAAGTGCGCGTGCGCAGTCATAACTCAAAGCTACTATGATTAAGTGCGGATTCGTGTCGAAACTGCAGTCCTCAGATGAAACATCGAAGCATAGCTTAAGGCGCTAAAGCTTAAAAAGCGCCTGAAACTGTACGCAACCGCCCACTTTGGTAAAATATCATAAATAAACGGGGATTACTGTGCGTACACTTAAACAACAACAAAAGCACATTAAAACTCCAAACACATTGGTGCTTGCTTCAAACGACTTGTCATGATTCAACAACCAAATGTGCAGTCAAGCGACACCAAATAGCAGACAAAAACTTATGGTCAACTTCATGTGATGAAGACCGGAATACATGTGAGTAAGCACGTACGTACACATGGACATAAGCTTGTTGTACGTACGTCGCATGGATAGATCTCCTTGACAACATATTTTTGTTGTTCTGTTATTATTAGAGTAACCCGGTGTATAAAAATTCTTTTCAACCGTTGAAATTATTGCACAAACGTCCATGCTTCTACCGCAAAGTCGAAAAGAGGGGCAATGCATTTGTGTATCAGCTCTGTGTGCAGCTTAGTATCGAAATAAATCAGTGCAGTGGCACTTCATAAAATTCGACGCAAGTGGACAGCTTAATCCCTGAGTAAGTGCAGAATGCACACTTAATAACTACAAATGAACACATAAACTTCCCAGTAGAAATGGGTTGTATGCATTCATGAAGAATGCTTGCTGTATGAGTGAATTAATGTGAACAATTCATGCGTAGTCATGAATTTCCACAAGTAAATTCAAATTCTAGCGAACTGCAAGCGAACGTACGTTTTTGTTGTTTCAAGTACATTTCTTGATACATTTGAAGTGGAGTTTTTGTAATATTTTCAGTCTTGTACAAAAATTTTAGTGAACGGACTTGTTGTGCGATATTATTTTCAGCACTAACGGGCTTTTACAAGATATGATACATTTTAATATACGGGGACATACAAAAAAGTAGCATTTACATATGGATACATATCTTGTAAGAATGCTTTAATACTGTTATATTAATGCATTTTTGTATGTTTGAAATATTAATACAGCCATGTGCATACAGCAGTAGTACGACTGTATGGTTAGAGTACGCATACGCTCTGAGAAACCACGCGTGTTAAGTGGAAAGGAAGGTTCATTTATACATACTGGCATTTATACACAGCAGCAAGCTCATGCCACCAACAGCGATGTCGTATGCATCAAATTTCTACTGGGTTGCTCATTGACTCATACATATGCTCATAAGAGAGCTGCTGCTTTTACCCATTTCACATTCACACTAGCAGCCCAATTCTTAATACTTCCGGGGAGTTTGTTCTTCGGAAATTCGTTTCTCCCGAGAAAGAAATCTTCCAATAATTAACTCCCAGGGTGTAGAATTTTCCCGAATATTTGTAAGGAGGAAGCTTGGATTTCATAAAAGCTGTTTGACACTATTTTGACGGCTCAACTCCGCCCTTTAATATAATATATAGGAAAGAGGAAAGAGCAAAAACTGCCAGAGAGTTTCTTTTCAGAGTCGGCCTGTAGATGTCGAATCTTGACCTTTTTATTATACCAGAGCACTGCCCCGCCACCATATTAAAACCGTGTTTGGTGACTTTAACGCAAGATAAACTTAACTTCGATAACAACGTGGTACGGAACACCAGTATCGAGACATCCATAAAGCAATGTACTTGGGTGCATTATGATAAAAAAATGAAAATCCAAATTGATCACGTTTTTATAGACGTAAGATATAATATGTCTGAAGCGTTATTGACGTAGGTAGTTCATAGGAGGAACCAACATCGACTAAGATAACTACTGTAGAAAATGGGAAGGAACACGCCCCGTCGAAGATTCGTACAGACCCATCTACCTTCTATCCTCAGTGGAAAAAAGTGGAAGGTCTAGTCCTCCCAGTCTGACGATGTATCTCAGTCTAGGTGAGAGCCACATAATTTTGTGATGACGGGCTCTAGTTGGATTTGACGTGTCGAAGCCTTTCGACCTGGGGAATCATGCGACCCCTATGCCAATACGTCCAGGACTCATCGCTTTTAATTCCGAAGAAGCGGTGGATAATCAGCTTTATGCGTGAACGCCAATCATCATTCCGTTAATTCCAAGCATAAGCCGCGTAAAAGCAAACAAGGTACCCCTCAAGGCGGTGTAATCCCGCCGAACCTTTTAAGCACCTCCATGGAAAAACTCGCTGCATCGCCAGCTAGAATTAACTTGGTGATTTGTCCGATCATGGCAAAGGGCCCATACATCGGCAGTTTTTCCGTGATTTACTCTCCGTTGTTCCCAACTTTTACCCTGCCATAAACCCCTACATCTCCGCCGCGAATTTCACCCCACAAGTTTCACCACATTAACCCAGAAAATCAGGCTCAGACTCGATATCTACAACGGCGGTGCCAAATACTGAAGATCAACCACCCTAAAATCTGGCGAATCACGTTTAATAGTATTTTCTCCTTTTCGGCGCGTGCCTCCGCCCTGGGTTAGCGATGCACGTTAGCCCGTACGAGCCTAAGCACATAGGAGGGCAACAATAGGGATCATGACAACAAGCCGGTTGCGTCGTTACTTACCTCTTTTTGACAGTTTTATGTATATTTTGTTTTTGTAAATCCAACGAAACCATCGAAACTCAAACAAAATATACGTAGACCCCAATATTGACAAAATCGAACTGCCGAGAGAGGCAATATGCACCATAGTAAAACTCCCTTCTGACTGGTGTCACAAGCTCAACAGCTATCTCTCTCTTCTCAACTCAGAAGTGGCAAGAACCAGGAATGAGGGCAAGGTCCGCACAACAATTTTTGCATAATTTTTCAACCTGACGCACCGACGCTACAACAACAACAAGAAATCTGTATGTGACAGAGCGTGCCTCCTGCATTCAATGTAGACGGTCGCGACAATTGAGCGACACCGGAAGAATAGGAGGCAAGAGTGCTGTGTTTTCAAGAGGAAGGAAAACGAGATAGAAATACGCAAGTTCGAAGAGCTTGAGATGGCGGCAAGCTGCAATGCGGCGAGGTGAACTTGTTGGTATTTGTATCATTCGAGCGTCGGTGGAATAGACTTGTGCACTGTAATGACTCCGGTAAGAACTCTTACTGCTGGTATGAACTAATATTCAACCGGACATAATGACCTGCGTGAGATCTCACACCATATAATTTGGTGTGAAGTCAATTATAACGGGTATATTTAATGTATTAAACTATTCGTCAAATCTTGGAAAAGACTCGCGAGAATAGGATCGACACACACCATCTATTTGTCGATTTCAAAGCCGTCAGAATAGGGAAGGCCCTCTCCGAGCCGTTTGATACCAAACGAGGTTTCAGACAAGGGGACCCCCTTTCATGTGATTTCTTTAATCTGATGTTGGAGAAGATAATAAGAGACGCAGAACTGAACCGCTCAGGCACAATCCTTTACAAGAGCGTACAACTGCTGACGTATGCCGGCGTCATCGATATTATCGGTAAAAACAAGTCTACGTCTGTTCTACCTTCTCGGGATTGGATAGAGAAGCAAAGCGAATGGGTCTGGTGGTGAACGAGGACAAAACAAAGTATCTCCTGTCATCACACAAACAGTCAGAGCATACGGGTCTTGACATCCACGTCACTGTTGGCAGTTACACGTTTGAAAAAGTAGACGGGGTCATTTATTTGGGAACCAGCATTAACACCAATAATAATGTCAGCCTTGAAATCCAACGGAGAATCACTCTTGCCAACAAGTGCTACTTTGGGCTGAGTAGGCAATTGAGAAGTAAAGTCCTCTCTCGTCGTACAAAGATCACACTCTATAAGTCACTCATCATGCCTGTGCTGGTGCATGGCGCCGAGACATAGACAATGAAAGCATCTGATGAAGCGGCGCTTGGAGTTTTCGAGAGAAAGATTCTGCAAAAGATTTACGGACCTTTACGCGTTGGCGATGGCTAATATCGCAGACGATTTAACGATGAGCTGTATGAGCTTTACAACGATATAGACATAGTGCAGCGAATTAAAATTCAGCGGCTCCGCTGGCTTGGCCATGTCGTTCGGATGGACAGAAACGCTCCTGCTCTGAAAATATTCAACGCGGGCCGCGATGCTGGTAACAGAGGAAGAGGAAGGCCTCCTCTGCGTTGGAAAGACCAGGTGGAGAAGGACTTGGTTTCACTTGGCATTTCCAATTGGCGTCAGTTAGCACAGGAGAGAAATGACGGGCGTGCTGTTTTGGACTCGCTTAGGCGGTTACAGCGCCAATGAAGAAGAAGAAACTATTCGTCTAATATGATTATTAAAAACGGTGCTTGTGCAGAGTTGTCCGCCTCGTTTATTGTCATCGCAGACAAGTCGAGGTTCTACTTTCGGCTCGGTAGGCAGATGAAAAGCAGAGCCCTTTCTCGTCTAACATCAACTGTGCTTCGCAAATCTCATACCATACCCCTCTTTTTATTCTCCGCAAAAGCATGGAGGATGTCAACTAAAAATTAAAGGCTTTTGGGAAATTTCGAAAGAACTATTATTCGCAAGATCTATGGCTCTGTTCGCGTGGGCCACAAGTACCGAGCAAGATGGGATAGCTACATGAGATTTACATAATGACATTGACGTACAGTGCCTTATTAAAGTATTGGCACAGAGAATTATTCGCAAAGTATGCAAAGTTTTTTATTCTGATTTCTTTTGGAAATTTTTTTATAAAAACTTAGTTCATACTGCGACAAAAGCATAAAAATAAAGTTTCTAAAATGGGAAAGGCATTGGGGGCTTTCGAGAGAAGTATTCTACGCAAGATAGCATCAAAATTGTTGCCCTTGATTGTAAGTATGTAGTTGGGTTGACCAAATGAAAAAGTGGAATAGGCAACAACAATTTACATGGCGACTTATCTCAGTGGGTAAGACCCCGGACTTTGAATGCCGCAGTTGCGAGCTCAAATCCCAATGAACTCGATGAAGAAGTCTGATGAGAAGACTGGTGAAATAGCAGCTATAACACTTCTACTATATGTAAATTTTGTGTTGTTTTTTCACAACATTTTTCATTAGAAACCGCCTCAAGCTCAATAATTGTTGAATTGACACGTTTGGCTTAATTGCTTTTGAAAGCCTTGCTTCCTACTATCTGCCAAAAAAATAAACATTTCAATAAACTGTGACCTTCAGGCTATTGCCTTAAAATCGGCTATGTAAAGTGTTTATTGTACATACAAAGTTTTATAATAATGAGTTCTCATTGAAATGCATTTGCACTCCATTAAGTTGGCGAAATAGTTCGTGGTTAGTCAAGTGTTTTGAGTGCTATGATTTCAATGGAATTTTGCTATTTTTGTTTACTACGCAACATTTTTAAATATATTTTATCATTGTTAAAAACTAAAAGCAGCCCGTCTGTTTTATTACAAAATGCTTTTAACGGTTATTACTAGTGTCGAAAAGTGCATTTTTATATTACTCCACGCGCTATAATGCAAATGGACTGATACATATTTAAATATGAGGGTCAAATAAGTAGTACGTTTTGCATATTCAGCCACATACATATGTACGTATAACAATAAATGCTTTTCGAAGTTTTATTTAAGCGTTTCAATGGCTCTAGGCAGTTGCTAAGCGAAACTCTTGCGCACAATTTGTTATTTACCATTAAATCATCGCACTCTTATTGGGTGTATATTCTTCATAGGACAGAAGAGTATAGAAAGAAGGGGGGTTTGGGGTTTGGGGGTGATCGTTAGATCAAATACACAAATGCCTTCTGGTGATTTAAATTGTTCAGTATTTTCGGAGTTATTTTAAGTGACTATGTATATTTGTATGTACACACCAAATGTAGGTACATAAATAATGTTTGTGAATAACTTCATATATTTTCCGAAATTTTTTTCGTCAATATATTATATACATATTTGTGTATGCAGAGTAAATACACAGGGGCGCACCCAGTTAAATATTGAGGGTGCGCACAGTGCGGCCGAAATCCAAAAGCGTGGCCAAAATATTAAGCTTTAAAGAAATTATTCGAAATTTCGTACTATGGGGTTCTTGTGGTCGCTAATTACCAATCCGCTGTCAGAATTGCAAAATTAAAAAGGGCGGATCCAGTATGGCATCTGGTAAATTTCGAGCTTTTTAATTAGATTTCTTAGAAAGATTTTGGGCATGCAGTTTTATAGCCCACTCAATTGGTGTTACGAAGTGCAAGTTTGAAGTAGGTAGGATGATATGATGCAAATGAACAACAAACAAACAAACAAAATCCCAAAAATTAACCTGTTAAACTTGCACTTAAATAAAATGAGCTACAAAGCTGCATACTCAAAATCTTTCTGTGAACTCTAGTTAAAAATCTTGATGTATAAACGTCTTAAAAAAGTACATTAATATCTCAGTGGCAGATTTGAGCAGCTGAATTTTATTTTATTCAGTAGCTAATACTTTTCTAAGTAACCTCCAATAGGTTTGAAGGCAGCATCATTTACTGTCAAGTACAGCTGATTTGCCGCTATTTATACTTGACAGCGTGGTTGTTATTGTAAATTCTATATATTAATTTGCTTTATTGTGTAGTTTCAGGCACGCTCATCTTAAACTATGTGTTTAACAATTTTATTGTGGCTTATTAACATTCTATTTTAATATCGTTGTCCAGCTTGGTACCATGATTTTGTTTATTAGGGGAAATGGAAGTCATCTGCACTTGATAGTAGTAGGTTGAATAAGGTTGAATAAGCTCAATAAAAATATTAAAATAAATTTTAATAAGCCACAATAAAATCGACAAAAACCCTATTTAACCCTTATGATTAAAGGTGTTTTTGTTTAGTTTTTAGTTGTGTCGTTATTTCAGAGGACCATCAAATATATGTAGTATGTAATAAATATATTGGTTTTTAAAAGTTTCATAAATTGCACTTTATTTATTTGCATACATAAAGTTATCAAAGAATACAAAAATTTATTTTTGTTAAAAAATTTATATATCTACACAAGATGTGCTCAATGTTCATAACAAATAAAAAATGGTTAAAGAAGTTGAGTTAAAATAAAAAAAAAAATAATTTCAAGAATTTATTACACTTTGTTTTCTAGTTTCTTCGATTGTTCCGCAAGTTTGATCATACATATTTTCATTGTAGAAGTACGCTCTATTTACAGATAAAGAAGTGCTAAGCCGTTCAATTGTCTTTGTGACATTGTGCTTGTTACTGGTAAAGATACCAGAGCTGCAAAAAAAATAATTATATGTACATATGTATGTGGAAACATGTCATTTCGAGACAGTTGCATAGTTTGGAAAAATGTCTTTGGCGCCTCTTCAGGTTTCAAGTTGAAAAAAAGTATACCAACCATCTATATATCTTTATTATAACATCTTCAAAATTACCATCCACATCGGAACAGTAAAATTCAAATAATTTCTTTAAATTAATTACACTGCAAGGACGCTAAAATGGCACAAAAAACGCGAGATCCGTAAACTTTATTTTGGGTCGTGAAATACGGGTCTGTATACAATTTTTCTGCATCAGGTCATTT
Source organism: Rhagoletis zephyria (assembly GCF_001687245.7). Lineage (NCBI taxonomy): Eukaryota > Metazoa > Arthropoda > Insecta > Diptera > Tephritidae > Rhagoletis > Rhagoletis zephyria. Next base: position 82,259 of record NW_016159123.1, read on the forward strand.
TCCCAAGATATTTTAATTTAAACAGCCTTATTATTTATCACGAACGATAGGCAACATGAACGATTCGTCTGCAGAGAAATTCTTTAAAAATTAGACCGGCGGCATCATTCTAGCCGGTTTAAACGCAACCGAAACAATGGCAACGTAATCGATGTAAAGTAAGTCAAAGACGACCGATAGAGTAACATGTAATTTTTAAGCAAAAAATAAAACCGGCTTCAATTCTCATATAAAAAATTAAGATTATCACTAATTTCTTCATGATCCAATGATCGGATTTAACAAGCATTATTATGTTATGCGGTAACATACATAAAAAAATATTCCTACGAACTGATAAATAAAACCGACTTCAAATCTAATATAAAAATTTATTTCTTCACGATTCAAGATCAAATTTATGGGACCACCTGTGAGGTACCACCTTTCCTTAAAAAAATAGAATTATAGAAATCGGGTAACGTAGTCAAAAGTCATGCGGTAACATGCATAAAAAATTAGTAATTTTTAAGCAAACAAGTAGTTTCTAAGCAAAAAACAAAACCGACTTCAATTCGTGTATAAAAATTTAAGAGTACTGTTAATTTCTTCATGAGCCAATCATTGGATCTAAACCAAATTAGTATGGGACCACCAAAAATAAAAAATAAAATATTCCGACGAATTGATAATCTTCTCCTTTTTCGAAGTCGGTTTAAAACAAAAGCGACTTCAAATTTCATATAAAAATTTAAGGTTATCGTTGATTTATTCACGATCCAATTATCAGGTCAAACCAAAATTAGTATGGGGCCAACCTTAAGGTACTACCTTTCTGATGAAAAAAAGGAACCACCTCGGAAATACCACCTCGGAGATACCGCCTTTAAAAAAGTTATGCGGTAATAATAAAATCGCTATCAGAGACGTTGTCGTAAGAACGCTAAAAATACAATTATGTACGCATCTGGGATATTACGAGCCATGATTCAATAATACAAGGTTAGATAATTATTCACAGCTGCGGTTTGACACTCCCTTACAAAAGGTTGCATTTACGAAGAACGGAGAAAGGGGAAGAATGGTGCGAAAATGGTAGTAGAAAAGTATGCAATTAGCAGTGAAATTCCTTTTGTAAATTCTAATGTATTTGCAGGAAATGTGGCATTTTAAATGAAATGTTGAACGTAATATTGATATATTGTTATGGGTTACTGTTCGCCGCACAAAATATAAATACTCAATTCTTCGGCGTATAGTGAACCCGGTAGCGTGCCATTAATTTCACCCTCTAATGAATTTTCTAGAGCGTACGGCAACACCAAAACTCCATGGAAGGTTTCCATTTGGGCGATAGCTGTGTTCCTTGCGGACAGTGTCGCTGATTGTCACTACTTCCTGCAGGTCTGTTCGTCTATTTTTTTTTCGGTTAATAAACGATTTCCCGCGGAGGCTGGTGATAGTTGCGACAACTGTCTGAGACTGCCGTCTTCACGGGATGGAGTTTATGTCTTGACACATATGTTGGAGTGTGGAGAGCAATATATGTCGGGGCTTGTATCTTGGCATCTATTGCGGTGGCTTGCTAGTTTGACAGCTGCGTTTTCCATTGCACTGAAGCTTTCTGGTGGCGGCAGTATCCATAGTTTGACATACGGCATGTGCCACAAATGCAGAAGCTTTATTTTTGTGTGTTGCTGAAATCCTTAAATTTACATATATTTTATAACTTGCAAGTAACATACGTTATTTTTGTTTTTATCAGATTCCATTTTAATTTTCACTTTTTTACCGCCAATAATAATCTGCCTTATCCTGAGTTTCGAAAATTGTTCATCCGCCGTAGTAAATACATAAAAACCAAAGGTGAAAAGTGAACCGGTTCGGGCAAAATGTAACTCATGATAAGGCTGAATACATTTAGAAGCTTTCAAAATTTTATCTAGCCCCAGGAGCTAGATAAAATGCTGACGTTCGTATTCACCACGAAAATGTCGAATCTTTATTCTGATTCGTCGAAGGTTCCACCATTCTATCAATTGGCACGGCCCATTGAAGCAAATGTTGAGCGTCTTCCATTTAATCGCTTTGAAAATTTAGAAAATAGGTTATTTTACATCCAAGTACATAATGAGAAATATTTTAATAGAAGACAACTCAGTTTTTGCTTTTATATTAAAATATCGATAGTGCTGCCGCCATGAAGTTTTTCGTGCAAATGAGAATGTAGCTGTCGGGCAACCAAGCTGACGGCGGTGGATGGCAGGATATAAGCTCTGATATACGTTGTTCTTGAAGAGCAAGGAGCGGTCTCCATTGGATATTTATATTCTAGCATGTGTGTCGGGATAAGGACTTTATCGTGTGGAGACGGGCAGTCATGCAGGTCATGGCAACCCCGGATTTTTATACCTTTCATGAGCATGAAATGGTATTATAACTTTGGTCCGATGTTTGTAAGTACCAGAACAAAAAGAGATAGACCCATGAAAATGTATACTTATATGATCAGAACGTCGAGCTGAGTTGATTTAGCCATGTCCGTCTGTCCGTCTGTC
>NW_016159123.1:90915-91134 GCF_001687245.7 Rhagoletis zephyria
CCATATCCAGGATCAAAGCGAAGAAACCAGTTTTTGTTTATAGTGCTAGACCATTTTTCCAAATACGTATTTTTGAAGGCGATGCAAAACGCGACGTCGGCAAACGAAATTAGCTTCTTTAGTACAGAAATTTTTCCAGCTTTCGGGGTCCCTCAATTCGTCCATAGTGATAACGGGAAGCAATTCATTTCGAAGGAGATGCAACAGTTTTTTGAAAGC
>NW_016159123.1:91181-96337 GCF_001687245.7 Rhagoletis zephyria
TATCCAGGATCAAAGCGAAGAAACCAGTTTTTGTTTATAGTGCTAGACCATTTTTCCAAATACGTATTTTTGAAGGCGATGCAAAACGCGACGTCGGCAAACGAAATTAGCTTCTTTAGTACAGAAATTTTTCCAGCTTTCGGGGTCCCTCAATTCGTCCATAGTGATAACGGGAAGCAATTAATTTCGAACGAGATGCACCAGTTTTTTGAAAATTATGGGGTTGTTCACATTAAGACGGGGTTATACTCACCGCAGGCTAACGCCTCTGAACGAGTGAACAGAGAGATTGTTTCGAAAGTTAGAATATTCCTGAAAGACAAACAAGATCACATGGACTGGGACAAACATATTCCCGAAATTCTGTCGGTTTTAAGAAGCGATTACCATACGCCGATACAGAGCTCGCCTTACTACGCGTTATTTGGACAAAATATACAACATGCGTCAGCCTATAGCATACTGGAGAAACTGGGTAGCCTAAGACAAGACAAAGCCCCGATTACAAGCAGAGCTGACAAGTTAGCAAACATTCGCGAACACATACGAAAGAACCTGGAGCTAGCGCAAGACAGAGCAGCGAACACATACAACAAACGTACGCGGGTTGTGAATTACCGGGAAGGACAAGAAGTACTCCGAAAAAACTTCGCTCCTAGCAATTTTAAGCAAGGCATAAATGCTAAATTCTTGCCTAAATATATCAAGTGTCGTGTTCTGCGAAAGGTAGGCAATGCTTTGTACGATTTAGAGGACTTGAATGGCAAACCGATCGGTAGGTTCCATGCATCTGACATCCGGCCGTGACAATGTCATCCGTCACGAAGAGCCGATATCTTTACCGGTCACTTTTAAAAATATTACGAGGACTATTCGCTTTTATCTTGTACCGTCATTAATCCAAGAAGCATACCTGGGTGTTGATTTCTGGAAGGCATTTGCGTTAGCACCCGATATATTCCCAAGCGTTTCCTTTTTAGATTTTCCAAATGAAGATGAGCCAAACTTCCATCAGCTCACACCAGATCAGAAGGTAGCATTGCAAGAAGTTGTTCAGGAGTTTCCCTCGTTCGAAAAGCTAGGACTAGGTCAAACCAGTTTAGTGACGCACCATATAGACACGGGTGATGCGGTGCCAATTAAAAGTAAGCACTTTCCTCTTTCACCACCCAGGCAGGCAGAAGCCTATAGCGAAATTGAAAGGCTACTCAAGATTGGAGTGATTGAGTAATCGAATTCACCGTGGTGTAGTCCAGTGGTACTAGTTCGGAAACCAGGCAAGGTCAGGCTGTGCATTAACTCCAGGAAGGTGAACGCGGTCACAAAGAAGGGCTCCAATCCGTTGCCCCATATTAATGGGTTGTTGAGCAGGTTAAAGGACACATACCTACTTTATAAGTGGTATTGATTTGAAGGATGCTTTCTTAACGGAATCGTCTAAGGAAAAGACGGCATTTGCGGTTCCAGGAAAGCCATTGTACCACTTTAAAGTAATGCCCTTTGGCCTGTGCAACAGTCCACAAACAATGAGTCGGCTGATGGATAAGGCTATTCCTTCACGGTTACGAGAGAACGTCTTCGTCTACCTGGATGATCTGATGGTGTGCAGCTCTAACTTCGAAGATCATTTGGAATTGCTGAAGGAAGTGGCGAAATGCTTGCGGGATGCAGGACTCACTATCAACGTAAAGAAGAGAAAGTTCTGCCAGAAGGAACTTCGATATCTCGGGTATTTGATAGGGAATGGCTGTTTGAAAGTAGACCCGGGAAAAATAGAAGCCATAAAGGATTTTCCGATTCCCAAGTCTCCTCGTCAGGTTCGCAGGTTTATAGGAATGGCAAATTGGTACAGGTCGTTTATTACCAACTTTGCAGATTTGGCTGGTCCAATGACAGATTGCCTTCGAAAGTCACCTGGTCCATTTGAGCTAACTCCTGAGACAGTAGAAGCATTTAGTAAACTTAAAGTTGAACTCTGTTCAGCACCTGTCCTGGCACAACCAGATTTTTCTAAAGAATTCGTGATACAATGTGATGCATCCAAAATAGGAGTAGAAGGCGTGTTATTCCAGCTCGATGAGGAAGGGGCAGAGCATCTTATAGCTTTTGTGTCAAAGAAGCTGAATAATGCTCAGTGGAATTATACGGTCACCGAGCTGGAATGCCTCGCCGCAATAGTTAGTGTCAGGCGTTTCAGACCATATATTGAAGGATTGCCTTTTCGAATAATTACTGATTCAAGTCTCAAGTGGCTAATGACCCAAAAAGACTTGAGCGGCAGGCTGGCAAGATGGTCGTTTCTATTGCAAAGATACAACTTTAGGATGGAGCATCGCAAAGGATCATTGAATGTTGTGCCGGACACCCTTTCCGTTTTGACGCGGACGAACTCTCTTCTACCCCACCTCTAGAAATTGACTTGGCATCACCGGAATTCGACGGCGTAGAGTACTCGGAGCTTCGTGAAACAATTGAAAACAATCACGAAGGGCTACCCGATTTACGCATAGTCGAAAACAGAGTTTACAAAAGAGTGATGTTTCGAAGAGGTGTGGAAGAGGAAGAGGATTCGCTCTGGCGTTTGTGGTTACCGGAAGGGCTGACGGTGCTCGCAATCAAATGTTCACACGATTCCAATGCTAGTTACCATGGAGGTTGGCAGAAAACTTTAGAGCGCGTTCGGCAGAAATACTTTTGGCCGCAAATGGCAAAGGACATACGCCTCTATGTAAACCGTTGCGAAACCTGCAAAACCGTGAAAGCCACCAATCAAGTGTCCAGACCACCTATGGGCAATGCCTTCGTATCTGAGAGGCCATTCCAGCGTCTTTATTGCGATTTCTTAGGTCCATCTTACAGACTATTAAAAAGAAAAGTAAAGTAAATTTACAAAATTAATCCAAAATAGAAGATAACAAATTCAAAAAGTCGTTTTTACAAGCTGTAAAATCAATATGAATACAATTTTCGATGCGATTAAGATCGCATAGAGCTCTTGTGATAGGAGCGTTTAATGCATAAACAGTTTTTACCGGGCCTATATGAAATGACTCAAAATGACGTAAATTTCTAAGTGGGGCATTAAAACGAATACGTTCAAGGAGGGGGGCACAGTCCACCCGTCCAGAAATAATATCAAATACAAAAGATAGTGACAGAATCGATCTCCTACTTTCCAGCGATTTTAAATTAATGAGCTTACATCTAGCAAGATACGAAGGAATAGGTTCATTAAAATGCAAGGTTTGAAGAGCAAACCCGATAAACACCTTTTGAACTTTTTCAATGCGGTTAACGTAACACGCATGATATGGCCTCCAGATAAATGAGGCGTACTCTAACCTAGATCTAACAAGGGTAGTGAAAAGCAATTTAATTGTATACGGGTCAGAGAATTCGGNCTGATATTAGGGTGCGCTAGCAGCCACGGATGAGGGTGGGCCAGCACCAGGCACCACAATACCAGCGGTGGTGCCTCATATTCGGCCACGGGTTTTTTTCGTTTTGTTCATTTGCTTTTCATGTTAGTTTTCGTAGTTGGGTTTTTGTTTTCTTTTGCTTTTCAGTTTATTTTAAATTTAACGTTCTTTTCCAGCTTTTTTTTTGTTTTGAAACGGATTTCTTTTTTGAATTTTAAATTGCTGTGTGTCCGTCCGTTGGGATGTTTGACAAGGCATGACTTTTCTCTGCTATGGCGCAGGGAACAGTAGTGAGGCAAGAACCCCGCCCAGCCGACATGACTAGCCACAGTGCACCCCATTGTGTCATGCCGCCTGCACTCACTACTGCACTCAAAGTATGCGTACCATAACAGATGGCGCCCAACGTGGGGCCTGAGGTCTGGTCAGGTTGACTGGTATTCGGCACCTTAAAAAGTGACCATGAGATCATGATGGAGATCTCAATGCGTCGTCAGAAGGCTTATGAATCGTATGATACGTTTCATACAGATATATTAGCCTTGAACGCTAGACTAAGGGAGCCGATGTCGGAGAACCTGTTGATGGACATTTTGAAGAGGAACGTTAACAGCAGCCTGAAGTTGATGCTTTTCAATGCTGGTGCGCAAACTTTACATGTCCTACTTGACGTTGCTAGGAAAGGCGAACAGATCTTGAAGGAAACCAGAAGCTTCGTACCGAACTATTCAGGACGGCATGTCAACGAAACCTTGGCTATCACACCGGATGAATGGACAGGAGGAATGGATGGAGAAATTGATCCGCAAGTGGAAGCGCTGAATTTCCAGAGGACTAGGAAACCGGACTACTCAGGAATACAGTGCTGGAACTGTGACAAGATGGGACATTCTTACATCTATTGCGAGGAAGCGATACGGAACGTGTTCTGCTTTAAGTGCGGACAGAAAGGGGTGGTCATTCCAAGATGCCCCAGAGATCATCAAAGACAGGGAAACCGGAACCCGAGCGAGAAGGCAATCGGGGATTCTCGTTCGGCACCCTAGCCCCGAAGCAGGGAGTTCAGGAGCAACCGCCTCCTGTGCTAAAACAAAAAGTGGCGCAATCCCAGCCAGAACCGTTCGTTTGCATGGAGATGTCAGTAGTTCAGAGAGTAGTACCAGTCCCTCGAGGGTTTCACCACGGGTCATTATAACTTTCCCAGATAGTTCCGATAGTTCTGATTCCGAGTGTATGTTTTCTTCTACAGCCAATCCTCTGCAGGTTCGAATTCTTAGGCCTTCACGTAGGGATGTCCGCATGCCAGACTCAATTCCCAGTTAGTTTAAAGCAAAGAGAAAATGATTATGAACGGATAAGGGCGAATATTTTCGAAGAAGAACCAAAACTTGTAGTTTCAGAAAATATTCTACAGTGTAGGAAAAGATATTCTAGCCGAGTAAATACGCGTTAACTTTTACAAAGCACTAAAATTCTTATAACGCCAGACGAACGACCGCTAGCAAAGATTAAAATACACGATAGTTTCGTAGTGGGTTTATTAGATTTCGGAGCAAACGTTTCCATTCTTGGAAACGGATGCGAAGATTTCCTAAAGGGAAACAATTTAAAATATCATTCTTTGCGCGCGTTTGTTTACACGGCTGGTGGAAATCAGCAGAAAATACTCGGCTNCGCGTTAACTTTTACAAAGCACTAAAATTCTTATAACGCCAGACGAACGACCGCTAGCAAAGA